>NC_141762.1:16666667-16966667 GCF_982258835.1 Parasteatoda tepidariorum
GTACACGGTTTTAGCATGATAAAATAGGTAAAAGATGTTATTAGTTGGGATGAAATACTTGAAGCAATATATTTTTTATATTTGGTTCATTCAGGAAAATGAGTTTTTATAGAGATGGATTATTGTGTATATTGATAGAAATTGATGCTAGTTTTGG
Organism: Parasteatoda tepidariorum; assembly: GCF_982258835.1. Classification (NCBI taxonomy): domain Eukaryota; kingdom Metazoa; phylum Arthropoda; class Arachnida; order Araneae; family Theridiidae; genus Parasteatoda; species Parasteatoda tepidariorum. Next base: position 16,666,825 of record NC_141762.1, read on the forward strand.
GAAAAATTTATAATGAAAATGTGTTATATATTTTTATGAAAATGTGTAATAATTGGATAATTAACGCCATTTTTATAAAATGTATAATGTTTTAGATTATAAATGAAAGACTTGAGTCAATGTGGTTATAAGTATACTCATGTTTGGTTAAAAAAAATTACTATGAAGATAGATATTTGGTTCCTGGGGAAAAAATAGGTTTTATTAATTATGGCTTATTGCACATTTTGATAGAAATTGGCGTTATTATTATGAGAACGCATTTTCCAGTAGATATCCAAGACTTGAGTCAATAGGATAATAAGTCGCACTTTTAAATTTCTCAGAAGTTAGTTTTTACAAAAATTTTTGGTTAAAAAAACATCTCTATGAAGATAGATATTTGGTATGTAGAAAAAATTGGTTTTATTAATTTATGGAGATGGATTTTTCTGGAAATTGATAGAAATTGATGCTATTTTTATGAAAATGTATCCTTTAGCAAATAAGAAAGAAAAAACTTTAGTCTATATGATAATAAGTCACATTTCCAAATTGCTCAGAAAGTACTTTTTAGGAGCATTTTTAGTACAAAAAAAATTAAGAAATGGGTTTTAGTAATTTGTGGAGATAGATTATCATTCATATTGATAAAAAAGTGGCAATTTTTATGAAGATTTGTCTTCCAGTAGATTTTCAATTAAAAACTTGAGTCAATGTGATAAAAAAGTCACATTTTAAAACTGTTTCGAAAGATATTTTTTACTAGCATTTTTGATTTAAATAAAAAAAGAACATCACTATGAGGATAAATATTTGGTTCATGGAGAAAAATAGTTTTTATTAATTTATTTAGATGCATTCTTACGCATATTGATAAAAATAAGGCTATTTTTATGAAAATGTGTCTTTCAGCAGATTTTATTAAATGACTTTAGTCATATGATAATAAGTCACATCTGCAAATTGCTCAGAGAGACATTTTTATGAGCATTTTTGATTTAAAAAAATTACTATGAGGACAGATAATTTGTTTCATAGGGAAAAATAGCCTGTATTAATTTATGACGTTGGATTATTGTGCTTATTAATGGAAATGCTGCAATTTAAATACTGCAATTATGAAGGTATTCGAATCATACATTACGTGATCATGAGGCAGATTATATTTTATAAATTGTATTCTTATCATTGAAAAGAAAACCAAGGAGCTTCAAATTTAGAACCAATTACTTTTCGTTTTGTTGAACGCTAAATAGTTAGTTTTTAAAAAAATATGTTTTTGAAATTACTTTAGAAATAGGAAATGAAAGTGCAACTGAAAGCTCAAACGCACCTCAACAGAACAATCTCGCCGGAGCAGATTATTTCAAAAGTCATTCTAATTACTACACCATTAAATGTAGTAGTAATTAGAGTCTATGAAAACACTTCGTCAAGAACAAGTAAAAAATCAAAGCTTTGGCTTGTAATAGCTCCATTGACTATTGCCAAGGTTATAATTCACCGTTAATGTGAAATTTACAAACTTCAAATATGTTGGCGGTGGGGAAAATAATAGTGACAATCTTATAAAAAAAGAAAATATGAACTAGAGTTACAAGAAACTACCATTAAAACAGTGTTTGCGTTGATACAGATATATCGATGGAGATATTGAATACAGAGATATTGAATCGAGTAAAAATATTCGCTTTATTCTTTTGTATAAAATTAATTACTTTTGTATTATGAAAATGTTAAGAGTTATTTTTTTATAACCGTCGTTAAACAGCCGACCCAATTTAGTTTACGAATACCAACCCGTCGGTTTTTTATTTTTCGCACTGTACAATGTATGTCTGTGTTTGTGTACGCATGTATATAAAATATAAATAAATGTATAGAATGTACTTAATTTTGTACGGAACATACAAAAATATGAAGTCGGTTATATGAAGCCGAGTTTGCAATTCGAAGTCAAAAATATAAAATACCATTCACATAGTGAATTTATGGAGTTGTTAAATTTACAACTAGAGGTTGAAAATTCTCAATACAATTTAGATGACAATATAAGACAGGTAATGCAAAATGGTTTCTCTTAAGATAAGCAATTCAAATTAAAATTCGTGGAAAATGCTTAGAGGGGTGCTAGCACAAATTTTTGTAACCCATATAAAAAAAAGATGTGGAGGAATCCCACGAATTCTATGTGAAAAAATACTTTTTCGAAACCAAAATTGGAACTACAGCTCAAGCCATTCTCATCTGTGCCTTTTTTTTTTCATCTATTAATCGCTTCGTTGCCGCTCCAGTTATCTCTTAATTAATGCAACGTTAAAATATTTGTTTATACGACGGTAAAAATATAAATTCAAGAAACTGAAAGTAAGGATCTAAAGAGGAATTTTACCCCTAAATTTCAGTTGAGTGAAACTCGTGAAAAGCGTCAGGGTTGAGAATTCAAGAAATCGAAAGTAAGGCTCTAAAAAAAAAGAATTTCACCTCTCAATTTCAGTTGAGTGAAAGTCAGGAGACGCGTTGGGGTTAAGAATTCAAAAAACTGAAAGTAAGACTTTAAAAAAGAGTTTTACCACTCAATTTCTGCTGAGTGAAACTCGTGAAAAGCGTCAGGGTTGAGAATTCAAGAAATCGAAAGTAGGGCTTTAAAAAAGAATTTCACCTCTCAATTTCAGTTGAGTGAAAGTCATGAGACGCGTTGGGGTTAAGAATTCAAAAAACTGAAAGTAAGACTTTAAAAAAGAGTTTTACCACTCAGTTTCTGCTGAGTGAAACTCGTGAAAAGCGTCGGGCTTGAGAATTTAAGAAATCGAAAGTAGGGCTTTAAAAAAGAATTTCACCTCTCAATTTCAGTTGAGTGAAAGTCATGAGACGCGTTGGGATTAAGAATTCAAAACACTGAAAGTAAGACTTTAAAAAAGAGTTTTACCACTCAATTTCTGCTGAGTGAAACTCGTGAAAAGCGTCGGGGTTGAGAATTCAAGAAATCGAAAGTAGGGCTTTAAAAAAGAATTTCACCTTTCAATTTCAGTTGAGTGAAAGTCATGAGACGCGTTGGGGTTAAGAATTCAAAAAACTGAAAGTAAGACTTTAAAAAAGAGTTTTACCACTCAATTTCTGCTGAGTGAAACTCGTGAAAAGCGTCGGGGTTGAGAATTCAAGAAATCGAATGTAGGGCTTGAAAAAAGAATTTCACCTCTCAATTTCAGTTGAGTGAAAGTCAGGAGACGCGTTGGGGTTAAGAATTCAAAAAACTGAAAGTAAGACTTTAAAAAAGAGTTTTACCACTCAATTTCTGCTGAGTGAAACTCGTGAAAAGCGTCAGGGTTGAGAATTCAAGAAATCGAAAGTAGGGCTTTAAAAAAGAATTTCACCTCTCAATTTCAGTTGAGTGAAAGTCATGAGACGCGTTGGGGTTAAGAATTCAAAAAACTGAAAGTAAGACTTTAAAAAAGAGTTTTACCACTCAATTTCTGCTGAGTGAAACTCGTGAAAAGCGTCGGGCTTGAGAATTTAAGAAATCGAAAGTAGGGCTTTAAAAAAGAATTTCACCTCTCAATTTCAGTTGAGTGAAAGTCATGAGACGCGTTGGGATTAAGAATTCAAAACACTGAAAGTAAGACTTTAAAAAAGAGTTTTACCACTCATTTTCTGCTGAGTGAAACTCGTGAAAAGCGTCGGGGTTGAGAATTCAAGAAATCGAAAGTAGGGCTTTAAAAAAGAATTTCACCTCTCAATTTCAGTTGAGTGAAAGTCATGAGACGCGTTGGGGTTAAGAATTCAAAAAACTGAAAGTAAGACTTTAAAAAAGAGTTTTACCACTCAATTTCTGCTGAGTGAAACTCGTGAAAAGCGTCGGGGTTGAGAATTCAAGAAATCGAATGTAGGGCTTGAAAAAAGAATTTCACCTCTCAATTTCAGTTGAGTGAAAGTCAGGAGACGCGTTGGGGTTAAGAATTCAAAAAACTGAAAGTAAGACTTTAAAAAAGAGTTTTACCACTCAATTTCTGCTGAGTGAAACTCGTGAAAAGCGTCAGGGTTGAGAATTCAAGAAATCGAAAGTAGGGCTTTAAAAAAGAATTTCACCTCTCAATTTCAGTTGAGTGAAAGTCATGAGACGCGTTGGGATTAAGAATTCAAAAAACTGAAAGTAAGACTTTAAAAAAGAGTTTTACCACTCAATTTCTGCTGAGTGAAACTCGTGAAAAGCGTCGGGGTTGAGAATTCAAGAAATCGAATGTAGGGCTTTAAAAAAGAATTTCACCTCTCAATTTCAGTTGAGTGAAAGTCATGAGACGCGTTGGGATTAAGAATTCAAAAAACTGAAAGTAAGACTTTAAAAAAGAGTTTTACCACTCAATTTCTGCTGAGTGAAACTCGTGAGAAGCGTCGGGGTTGAGAATTCAAGAAATCGAAAGTAGGGCTTTGAAAAAGAATTTCACCTCTCAATTTCAGTTGAGTGAAAGTCAGGAGACGCGTTGGGGTTAAGAATTCAAAAAACTGAAAGTAAGACTTTAAAAAAGAGTTTTACCACTCAATTTCTGCTGAGTGAAACTCGTGAAAAGCGTCGGGGTTGAGAATTCAAGAAATCGAAAGTAGGGCTTTAAAAAAGAATTTCACCTCTCAATTTCAGTTGAGTGAAAGTCATGAGACGCGTTGGGGTTAAGAATTCAAAAAACTGAAAGTAAGGCTTTAAAAAAGAATTTTACCCCTCAATTTCTGCTGAGTGAAGCTCATGAAAAGCGTCGGGGTTGAGAATTCAAGAAATCGAAAGTAAGGCTCTAAAAAAAAAGAATTTCACCCATCAAATTCAGCTGAGTGAAAGTCTTGAAAAGCGTTGGGGTTAAGAATTCAAAAAACTGAAAGTAAGGCTCTAAAAAGGAATTTCACCCCTCGATTTCAGCTGAGTGAAAGTCATGAAAAGTGTTGGAGATAAGAATAGAGGCTAGTAATTTCAGGGTCACTGCACTGATTACTGAAAAGGTTTGCTTCTATTGTTTTCTATATCAATAATATTACGTTATCAAGCTTTTTAGTTTTGCGATGAATTTATATTAATTTGCTGAGCTTCAAACATACGTTTTATTATTTAGACCTCGTTTTACATCGGTCCCCATAAAGACATATAAACGGTGCTATGGTGTAAATACTTTTTTGTAAAATCCAAAAAACTTGTTCAATAATCAATATTATCTCAACTTAATTTTTGAGATTTTAAAGACGCACAGAATATTACGTTATAAGTTCCTTTAATATATAATTTTGGAACCCAGGACTAAATAAAAGTTGCAAATATAAACATAAACTGTCCTTAAATGTAAACATTAATATTAAAACGAGGAAAAAAACGCTGTCGATTAAGTGATACGAGTGAAAACATCAAAACCTTTTTGATTTCTGAAGGAAAAAAAACAGAAGTTAAAATGCTATTTTTAGTTTCATTTGAGGATCCAACTGATTTTAATAATTATCATTCCGTCATCCTCATTTGTCACTTTATGGATTTTGATAACTTTTTTTTCGTTGGAATATTAGTTTCAAATCCCTTATGTACATGCATTTTTAACAATTTTTGACAAGAATTATAAGAAATATATGTAAAAAGTGTTCATGACAGAACTACTTTTATATGGTTTACAAGTCGCAATAAACAATTCTAAGTCATAGACGTCTCCGATATTCAGACACATTTCAGAAGTTCAAAATTTAAAATTAAATAAATTTGCCCACTTTCAAATTTTATAGCACTTAATGTAGATGTTAAAGAAATTAACATTTACATACAATGAACTAAGAAAAAGGTATATTTTTAAACGAAGAGTTAAATAAAAGTTAAAAAATAACGTTACAAAGCAATTTTGTAACGTTATTTAAATGCAATCATTTTAATGCTGGAGAGAATTCTTCTCCGTGATCGCAAAAAAAAGACAACAACAACAAAAATCTTTCGTTAGCCTGCAGCTAAAGATAAATCCTAAAATCTACTTTTAAAAACACGAAATCCATCATAGGGTGCCGGTGCAACCCTTTTGCTGGCCTCCCACTACACGATCACCTATAATTTCGGACACGGATATTACTAGCAAACGATTTTTTTTTATTTTTAAATTCACTCTGCGCTAAACAAAAGTGAAGTGAAGTAAAAATCAAAAAAATGAAACTTTGTTTGTTCTTTAACTAAAACAGATGTTAGATAAGGTCTTTGACCTCTGAACCTTTTGCCCGTTTTTTTTTTTCTTTTTTAATAAAGAAAACGAAAATTTCATGTTATAAAATAATGAAAACTATAACACTTGGGAATCTCGCTGCGGGTGTGTTTGATCTGCAGAAATTGTTTCCGTCAGACGATAGAAAAGTTCTTTTATTGGACAAACCGACACCAACCACGAAGACATGACCTTTCGGAACTAGCATCTACCGGTTTTCAAAGAATGAAGGTCTATGTTGGGACAAAGTGGACATTACCTCCATTTGGAAGACAATTCCATTAACAAGATAAAAACTGTTAAATGTAACATTGAAAAGATTTTTTTTTATTGCAGTCAAATCAAAAGTTGTTGAATCGTCTGAAGTAGGCCGCGTCTTCTTCGCGGTGAAAAGTTTAACACATCTTTGGAAAGTTTGAAGTGTGGTTAAATATTTAAATATTACAAGGGCTACGCTCCAAATATTGACACTTCCAGCGACGTACAGCGGAAAGAATTTTATGAACGCATACATGCATTTACATTTATAGAGTTTTATTAAATAACGGAGTTTCATCGGCTGTTTTCACAGTAGAGCTTGCATTCAAATATTTTAATGTTTCAATTGTACACGATGTTGATAAGAATATTTTCTTGTCTCCAATCTTTCGCTGATCAACATTTTTTTCACCCATTACTCCATTAGCAAATGTGACTTTTCAAAAATGTAAACTTTTTTTTAAAAAAGAATTGAATTTTTGGTTGTTGTTTTCTAGCAATTTATTGCACACATTATTTAAAAAAAATAGCCGTAATATATCATTTATAGTCATACCATTTATAGTCGTAAGCTCAGAATTTTGTTAACTGTTCAACACCGGTTAAAAGATAAAATCTATAACTATGGGAACCAATAGGAATGCGTTTCCTTTTAGAGTAAAATAATGTAAACAACCTGTCATCATTAACAACCAAAAATTTATACAATTGATTGAATGATAATAGTCAAATGATATAGTCAAACTTCTAGCTTGACGTGAATATCTCAATCCCTTTCTTCTGAATGTTGTTTTCCCTAAGGAGTTGTTAGCAAAAGCTGCTTTTTTAATCAGATTAAATTTGGAAAAAAAACTCATTATCAAATGATTATTATTCATTGCGTGGTGTGAGTAAAAAGCGATGAAAATTTTTACGAGCATTAAAAATGACTATGCAGATGGAACTATGATATATTATTCTCTTAAATATTTTATTATTCTATTTCCATCATAAAAAGAATTGATGGGAAATTTCCAACTAGCGCTTTCCGAAAAAAAGTGAAAGGAAAATGGAAAAAATCAAAACTGATTGAAGAGGAAGTGCTTGGGAAATACAAAATATCATAACAAAATCTTCATTGTTCAATAACAATGCTCTTGTATTTTTGGAATATAAACCTTTATAACTAAGCATTGGAGGTGGAAAATGAACGAAAACAATGCTAAATTTTTAAAACCACTGAGCCCCTCACCGTAAAATTTAAAAACAATTATATAAGTTTAAAAATCTTCAGCGTAAAAGTTTTTTTAAAAAATTTTTCAAAAAATGCCATGCGAAATTTATATCAACAAAAAGTGACCGAAGAAAATTAAATGTTTTTTAATGACAACAATTTTGGAAATATTCATTGTTGTTTTTTGTTTTGTTTTTTCGTGTGTTGATAAAAATCTTTTTATTATTTGTCAAAAATACATAAATGTATATAACATGAACCTTATCATAACTAAACTTATACATCATATGAACATACAGTCCCTAGCCAAATTATTAGACGCATTATAAGATTCTATGTAAAATCTTAATTATCACGTGATGCTATACAGCTTTACTGTTTTAACGTGACTGAAACTGGTTTGCACTTGTTTACGTTCGTGTATCAATTGGTTAAATCAGACGATATATAATATAAATTCAACGGTTGGATACATTACACGATATATTATATAAATATAGAATATTTATTATATCAGGTATTATATTAATATATTATAATAATGAGATCAAATTATTGAACGCACTGTAGTGTTTTAATAATTGCATGTTTTGCACACGTTTATATGCAATACTTTTATATTTAAGCAAGCATGCAATGGGTTTTAATTCAAGAGATTTTTTCTATACTTCCTACTTTAGAATTGATATGAAAAAATTAACCTTCGAATTTCTTTCTTTTCCTCTGCTTATTAGAGCAGCCGTTTTCAATCATACTATAATGTTTTGTTATGAATTAACACAACATTTTTAAAAATATTGTTTTTCACGTAAATTTTCTAAATATTTCTATTTTTCCATACTTTGCACATCTTAAAGTCAATATTTATATTATAACAAGAATCTCACTAATTTGGCCGAAATAAATTAATTAAGTTGCAATTATTTCTAAAATCAGTGTTAGTCATACAGAAACAAAGCTTCAAATTTGATTTCCTTTTTCTCTTTGGTTGGAAATATTTTTAATAATTATTTTGTCTAATGCACTTTGATTGAAAGAAAATGAAAAGAGAAATAAAGATTTCCGTAGAGAATAATTCGGACAAGTTATCTAAATTTCATCAAAGAAGCAATAAAAATTTACGTATTTTTAATTTCATCGTAAACAAGAAATATTTTATTCATTTTAATTGATCAAAACAATTCTTCTTTACTTTATCAAAGACTATTTATGAAAGTCAACTTAAATTTAATTTAAGATCATGTTAAAAAGCATATTCATTTAAAATATACGTATTTATTTAATTGAAATATAAATTTAAATGTAGCACATTTCATGCTTTCTCAAAAATTTTGCATTTAACAGTTCAAAATCATATAATTATTTTTTAATATAATACGCAATAATAAAATTTATTGTACTTTTTTTAAAGAAATTGGAAATTTCTATTTAAAACTTGAATAAAATAAAATTTTACTCAATTTTTTTTTAAAAAAATTTTGCAATTTATATTTATTACTTTTATTCGCAATTTCAATTATGCCATCCGATAAAGTTAAACTTAAAAATAAATGAAGAATAATTTCAAAAAAATTGCATTAATCAAAATCATCTTTTCTTTTCCAAATTATCTTTCTTTCGGTTTTGCTCATTTTTTATTATGTGAGAACTATTTCGAAAATAAATTCTAAACTGTTCTGAAATTTTAAGTAATATATATTACACTGTCAAAAAGTTTTGGTATACAGTTGCCACCATTTTCGGTATTAAGGTAAAAGTACATTTTTAACCTTATGGTTACGGCTTTTAGCATGAAACCTGTTTTTTTGGTCCACTTATTGTACCACCCGTAAGCGAGAGGTTAAGTACAAATCTGCTGTTATAGTGCAAAAAAATTATATAAAATTGACAAAACCACAATTGTCTGAAAGGATTAGTACAAATATATTACTAAAAATGTGCTTGCTTTTAAAACCAAATGTTTTCACAATGAAGCCATAAATTCATTCCAATGCACATGAAAATGTGTGTTGTCAGTGAAGAAAAAATAATAATAAATAAATAAATAAAACAATAACAGTGAAATAGTAAATAAAAACTGCCACTATATGTAAAAAATTAAAATTTTAAGAAAAATTTTGTCAACTTCAAAATTTTAGTAAAAATTTTTAGTTAACTCTCAATATTTCAGTAAAAAAATTTAATTAACTTCAACACTGAACATGGTGGCAACTGTATACCAAAATTCGTTACAGTGTATATAAGCGCTGAATAATTATATAAGTATTTAGAGTCTTGCGACTCCACATTGCTTTAATCAAATTTTTTAGAATTTTTTTTTCAAGACATTAGACAAGATCAAAGAACTTTTCTGTAAATCTGCATCTAAAAATACTCATAAAAAATAAAATTTAGATTATTGTTTACTTAAAAGTGCAAGTTATTGATAAACTTTCTTTATATATGAGAGTATCTTTTAACGCTAAATATAAGTGATCTGAGGAATTATACTGATTAAAAAAAGTCTATTTTCATACAAATAGGTTTAACTAAGAATTAACGTTTAAATTTTAAAATATTTCAAGCAGGAATATTTCAAGCAGCAACTTCTATAGAAAACAATAGCTATATTCATTTGCTCATTTTATAGATTTAATCCTTCAAAAGTTCAATTGTTATTTGAGGAATCAGTTTCTCGTTTTTAAGTCTAATTAGAACTATTATATCATTTAGTTAATTATTACAGTTTTGTCTTTATTATTATTATTATTGTTATAATTGTTGTTGTTGTTGTTTTGATCACTGAACCATATACTTTTATTTTTTATGTCTGAAAAATATTATATTTTGCTTTGTTGAACCAAATTTTCTAAGAATTAGCGTAATAAATGTGATTTTCTTAAAACTTTCGTTTGTTATTGTAGTAAAAAAATATTTGTTGTATACTAGTTTTCTTTTTTTAATGTGTATACTCCAAAAATCACTTAAGTAAATTAAAATATTTATGTGGAAGACATAGTTTACATAACAGATAAATTTATTCTAACTATCAATAGAAGAAAAAAGGGAGAAGAAGAACTGAAATCGATAACGAACTCAATTAATAGTTCACAATCCCGCCTCTCACTTTATCTTCATTTTACTTAATGTGTGAGCTCTAAATTCATTAAAGTGAAATAAAATGGCTAAGTGAAATATTTATTTTAATTTATTTAGTTTCTAAAAACAAAATGGTGGAAAAAAATTTAAAACGATGATGAACTCATTTAGTTATTCACAAGCACGCCTCTCGCTTCATATTTCTTTTACTTAATGTGTTAGCTCTAAATTCATTAAAGTGAAATAAAATGGCTAAGTGAAATATTTATATTAATTTATTTAGTTTCTAAAAACAAAATGGTGGAAAAAAATTTAAAACGATGATGAACTCATTTAGTTATTCACAAGCACGCCTCTCGCTTTATCTTCATTTTATTTCATGTGTGAACTCTAAATTCATTAAAGTGAAATAAAATAGCTATGTGAAATATTTATTTATATTTATTTAGTTTCTAAAAACAAAATGGTGGAAAAAAATTTAAAACGATGATGAACTCATTCAATTATTCACAATCGCGCCTCTCGCTTCATCTTTCTTTTACTTAATGTGTGAGCTCTAAATTCATTAATATAACATAAAAAAAGCTACGTGAAACACTTATTTTAATTTATATAGTTTCTTAACTTTCTAAAAACAAAATAGTGAAAAAAATTAAAACGATGATGAACTCATTTAATTATTCACAATCACGCCTCCCGCGTTTGATGAGAAAAAATAATAACTTAAAAAAAACATAAAATTTTTATGAGACAGCTATAAATGAAACTCAAGAACGTGTTCCAAAATGAACTAGTATAACAAATGGAGAAATTTAATCCGAGATCCCCGGGGCCAAAGATAATATCTCACAAAAAAATAATTCTTGGAATGTCGAAACATGCCGCCATTAATGTCTTTTTTAATGGAAGGCAAAAAGAGTTTTTGTATAGAAAACTGTCATCATTATCTCCTCTTGTGGTATATCTTATCATCCTACCGTGTGGTCCAGTTAATGCCAAAGTTGGTAAATCATTCTCGCCAACAGGCCAACGCTGAAAGCATCGCAATATAACACGAGGACCACATTCGATTCATTCTGGGCAATATAATTGTGATGACAAACCCGTTTATCCCTGCCTGTTTAGACAGTCGTTAATAACGATAAACTGTCAAATCTAGTATTTCGCAATTTTCACCGGCTTTCACCGCACAATAAAAAAAAGCATATCGATGAAAAAAAGGTTCTGGTCTGGCCTCTAACAAGGAGAGATGATTTTTAAAAAAAAAAACACTTTTTAAGAACTTTGCATTTGTCAGGAAGTATTTTAGTTTTAATTAATCACTAGTCGCCAGACAGTTTGTAGTACAGGTAAGGGGTTGTGCACTTATAACACCACCATTTTAAAAGAGTGAATATTTTCTTTTAGATAATTTAATAAGAAATTCGAAAGAAAAAAAATCGAGAGGTTTCTTATTTTCTCTTATTATCTCCCTTTTTTTTTATTCTGTTGTTTTCGTAAAAAGGAAAATATGTTTTTGAGAGTATGCCATGTACAAGGCTTTCAAAAAATAACTTCAAGTGATGCGCTGAGAGCTGTATAATGACATGAAATTTGGATAACAGGCACTTAAGATCAGTGATCCCCAAATGAATGCCCTAAGCACTATAGCACTTATCGATCCTCTTAAGTATGCTCGCCCGTGAGCGATCACGATTTTACTATTCAAATTTTCAATGAAATCCTATGCAAAAACATAAATTTCAACTATTAACTCACCTTGAAAAAAAAAAGTCATTCGTTCACTTAATCGCTATTGCTACATGATTAAGTCTCTTGCATTTTTTTCCCGTTTCACTCACTCATTCATTAAATCGCTTTTCAATTCACTCATTTAATTATTCCATCAACACTTATCAAGCTTTTAGACTGGCATTAAACGATGTCTCAAAATCACGTAAAGATTTGATAAATCAAATGAAAACATCTTAGTTCTATTATAAACCGTTGAAATAAAAATAAAAAACTTATGCAAATTAAAATGAATGCATGAAGAAAATCATAAAGTGAAAAAATATTGTTTGCTTTATCAAATCTCAGCATCTCTCAATGCTTGGGCACATATCGAGGAAAAACAATAATTACGTATCAAGTGCACACCTATGGGAACCAGGCCCAGAAGCAGCCCAAGGAAAAGGTGAAAGGACTATAGAAGAAGAAGACAGGACCAAGGATGTAGAGCTATAGAAGAAGAAATGAAGTAAAAGCGTATTTTGTATTCGCTACATTATAAATTGTTTTCCAAAAAACAGTCGTTTGAATAACGCTTTCCATGGCGATTATTTATGCTGTAGAGATACATTGAATAATTTCCATTCTCCTTCGATTTCAAATACTCTTTTTCAAGTTTAACATAGTTTTAAAAATCTATAATAAATTTTAAGGAATTAAAAAAATACTAAATGTAACTAATAAAAAGCAATGTGACGCTTGTGATATGTGTTTTGCAAAAGTACTATGCTTTTCACCATCTGCAAATGAATCAGCAGGTGTTGTAAAGTTCAGAAAGTTTGCAAGCAAACATAAACTTGCTGATGCATAATGACAAACTCTAGTGTGGTTACAGCGCAACGAGGTTTAAAAAAATCATGTAATAACAAAACCTTGAGCTGTCATGTTATCAAATAACGAGATAAATCGAGTGTTATTAAAATCTAGTGCAGTCAATATATCATGTAATAGAATAAAGACGAAAAATCGAGTGATAACAAAGCCTTAAGCTGTCAATATCTCACGTGTTAGATTACAGAGAAAATATGATGTAATGATGTAACCTTGTGCATTCAATTTCTCGCGTTATAGAATAACGAGAAAAATCATGTGTTAATAAAATCTTGTGCAGTCAATATCTCACGAAATCGAAGAACGGGAGAAACAAACATGTAGTAAGAGAACTTGGTGCTGCTATTATCTCACCTCACATAACAGAATAGCGAGTAAAAATCTTGTGGTAACAAACATTGCGCTGTCAATATTTCACGATAAATATTTCCTGATACTATTTCAATAGAATAAGGGGAGAAATCATACAGCGATAAAATCTAGTGCTTTCATTTTCTCGCGTACTTGAATAACGAGAAAAATCATGTGTTAATATTATGTGTTAATATCTCACGAAATAGAAGAACGACACACACACAAAAACATGTAGCAAGAAAACTTGGTGCTGTTGCTATCTCACCTCACGTAATAGAGTAAAAATCTCGTAGTAACAAAACATTGGGCTGTCAATATCTCATGTAATGGACTAACGGAAAAAAAATCATGTATTTATAAAACCTAGTTCTTTCAATATTTCACGTAATCATGTATTGTGCAAGCCTTGTGTGTGTACATTTTTTCTGAAATGTGTCAATATTTCAATAAAATAAAGAAAAAAGTCATGTAACGATAAAACTATGTCCTTTCATTTTTTCGCGTAATTGAATAACGAGAAAATATCATGAGTTAACAAAACCTTATGCCGTCAATATCTCACGTATTGATTACCGAGAAAATATGATGTAATGATAATGATTGCTTGTGCTTTCAATTTCTCGCGTTATAGAATAACAAAAAAAAATCATATAGTAATAAATCATATAGCAATAATCATATAGTAATAATCATATAGTAATGAACGGGAAAGAATCATGTGATAACAAAGCCTTGAGCTCTTATCATTTCACGTAATAGAATAACGAGAAAAATCGAGTGATAACAAAACCATATGCAGTCAATATATTACGTAATAGACTGACGAAAAAATATCAGGTATTAATGAAACCTAATGCTTTCAATATGTCACGTAATCATATATTGTGCAAGCAAAGTCTTGTATGTGTAAATTTGTGTTGTAAATTTTTTTCAATAATATTGCATGTCATGAGAGAATTTGTCAGTGGAATATTTCATTCGTGCTATTCTATGTCCTTGAAGTAATTTGTCAATGCTATGTTTTGTTTTGGATGTCCCATCTGTATACCCAAGCAAAAAATGGAGTTAATGTTACGTCGGCGTTATATTTGTACAATCCCTTATTCTCCATCCATTTTACGAAAAACAAGGTGCTATCGCTTTAGGCTATTGTTCGACTTAAATTCAATTCACATGCAGTTTTGTGCTCTTGTCAAGGTCTGGTAAAAAAATGTATGAATCCATTGATCTTCCCAACTAAGGGTCATCGTCATCGAAGAACCTAAAAAAGTAGTTTTTTGCCTTCGATAAATAAAGTGTTCGGGATAATTGAAAAATCGGGGACTTATTGCACTTTCAATAAAGGCTTCGATATTTATAAGGTTGGTAAATTCTAATTGTAAAAGTTATTTGCAACGCGGAAGGGAAAATAGCCTTTTTTTTTCAAATTGTATAAGTTTAATTAACGGAATTTCAAAACTATTCAAATCGGACGACCTATTAAATCGGAGAGATGTCTTTATCATAAATTGAACTTATCAAACAGTGAAGAGGAAATTGTGGCTTTCGAACGGTTTTGATCATAATATATTTTGATTGTATGAAGTGCATATTCGATATAAATTGTAGTAAATTTGTAATTTTCTTTTCATCAAGAATTTTTATTTGGCAAAGTTAGAAAATCAATATTCTGAAAAAGAAAGGTTTTAACAAATTACAGGTTGTTACTTTTTTTTACTTATATCTGCGACGCGGAAATGAAAATAACCTTTCTTTCAAGCTGCAGAAGTTTAATTAACAAAATTAAAAAACTAAGCACGACTTAATGAGTTAGAGAGAGTATCATAAATTGAACTTTCATACAGTAAAGGTAAAATTATTGTTCTGAAAAAGTTTCATCATCTGATTTTTTAAAATTTCATGTTTTTATGAAATGTACTTTCAAAAAGAAATTGCAGTTTTATGATTTTTATTCATCAAGAAACATCATTTTTGAAAATTACAAAATGAGTTTTATAAATTACAGGGCATTTTTTAGATCAATAATTCTGAAGTCGTAGTTATCCTGACATTAAAATTCCTCTTGAGAAAAAAATGTTCCTGAATTCTTGTTTGCATGTCGGTTATTTCTTTTGGTAGAATGCTTCATTTTTGATAAACAAGGGAGCACGATTTTAAAAGAATCTGAGTTTTTGATACCGTAAGTGGTAATTTCCAAACATGCAGAATTATGTATTATCTTATAAACTGTTGCAGAAAAAAAGGTAATTTAAATTCTTTCAGTTAAAAAAAAATGCTGGAAAAAAGGAGAGAAAAAACAGATCAATCAATGTCAAAACAAATTTATTGCTTTTAAGGTTTAAAATTAAAACTTGAAGGGCTACATAAATAATATGCATATTAGGCATTCTTCAGTACCCCTATAACTGTATCTTTCCATCATAATTAGTGTTTTCAGAGCTTATTGTGTAAGGAAATATGTCAAGCATGCGAATATTATAAGTCATCTTTTATTTGTAAACAAGGAATTTATTTAACAACAAATAATATCAAGAAGACAAATTACGCCTATTTTCATCTTCAAAAAAAATCTCTACCATCTAACAACAAAAAAAGTCATAAACCTGTATCTTTGTCTGTCATATAGCAATATTGACAGTAAAAAATCAATCAGAACATATGCATAATAAAAGAAAGAGAAAAAAAAAGGTGAGAGAAAAGTGGACAAAACCCTGTCCTTAAAACCTTTTTTTTTTTTCCTAAACAGCAGTTAACAGTTTATAAAAATTGCTTAAATTTTGAATGAATAATAAGCTGTTTATTTCCAAGAATCAATAATAGTTAGATTAATGACTAACGCGCATGAACAATAAAAACTTGAAAACAGCCTCTTGTTAGCGCTTTTTTTCGAAGCTATGTGGCCAAGGAAAATAAAAAAAAGCAGTAGTTTAAGTGCCTTACACTTGAAGCAATGCGATGATATTAAACTATATATAATCTTGCCGTGAAGAATTATCTGGGCTTTAGAACAGACAAATAATTTAAATATTTTAAATATTTAACGTTTTTCAAAACTGCCAATTTGGCGACATTTTTCCACCAAGATGAAAATTATTAAAATCACTGCCTTTATCTCAGTTTTTGCAAATTCTTATGAACCCAAGTAATGCAGCATTGGAATAAGTTTTTAAGCATTAAAAAATTAGACCACAAATGCTTTTCATTTCCACAAAACTGTGGCTTTTCTCCGTATTGACATTTTGCACCATTTTCAAAATTAGCATAGATAGCGCTGACTTTAGATAGGTTAAACTTGACCTAACAGTGATGAGTAACAGTTACTTAACAGCTGTTATAAAAATAGCATGTTATTCTAAAAAAAAAAGCAATATATCACACTACGACGGAGTCTTCGAAAAACAGCATTAATAAAAATACTCTACATTGCGTCGCTGTTGCCATGATGTGCAACTATATCATAGTTGCGACAGTACTATGATATCTGAACGAACGTAATTATTGTGCTTAGAATGCAGAAAAGTCATCACTAACTAGTCGTATCTGGAATGAAATATTAATGACACAGAAAGTAGGAGACACATCAGGTGATAAAGCCCCTCAACGGCAACCCTTCACAACGCAACCATCATCTCCTAGAACCCCTGGAACCATCACCTCTTTCATAACTTAACCATCACCACCTCCTTAACTCATATAATGCTTACGTCGTTCATTGTATCATGCCAGACAAGAACTCTATAGTCACTAGACATGGTTCATTTTTCAAGTCAATATATTCCATACTTCAAATAATTCAAAGTATCTTTGCTAATTGAAGGCTACGTAAATATTTAGTAGTAACTGCAAAAGAAAGCGTCAATTTAAATTCATAAGATAGCTCCCAAATCTGGTTTTCCTTTATCAATTCGTTAACTTCTCTAGTTTCTCTTGTTAGATACGAACTTCAACGATCAGAACGAGTAAGATAAGAATTTAAATTCAATTTTAAATAGCAAACTGCAAAATTTAAATGAAATCGGTCAGGCCACTCTCTTGGTAAAAATATTAACACATTTTTAAATTTTTTTTTCTGCGAAACAAATAAGTAAATTTCTGAAAATTATTCCCTAAATATTCAGCCAGTGCAACATAAAAATTAATTTTTGAAAAGCGATGCATTGCATAACACAATGTTAGGTTGTACAGCTTTTTTATCAAGCAGGGCGTTCCTCAGGGAGCGCGAATGATCCAGAAACATATCAACCTTAGATTAAAAATTAAATTAATTTCGATTTCATATGTTAATAGCTACACAAAAAGTAGATCGGAGCGATTTCTTCCGATGCATCGATTTTTGCAAGAACTACTCACTTTTTTCTAATTCAAAGTTCCCTTTAAGAAAATCATCAAAACAATACCCCCAGACGTATTGATTTGTTATGGGAACTTGGAGGACTTTGTTACCTTGACAGATTTAACGTGCACCAGTCACCATTTAATTCACGGGGATTCTTCGGCAGGAGGGATTCAAACTCACGTTCTCCCTAACACGAGTCCAATGTCCTACCAACCCGGCTATCCCGGCCTCTTAAAAAATGCTTTTGAGTTTTCGACATACATGCAAGGTTCTGAAAGAGCAGTATTGCAGAAATCCTGTAGCATCCAAGCCCTTTATTTCTCTTTTTTTTTTACATTTATTTAATTTGTCTTCATATCATGTTCTTGTATTGAAATGGCATTTTTCGAACAAGAAGATTTTATTCTGCGTTGATTTTCATTTGCAAAAAATTTCAAAGTTAGGAAGTTGATCTCAAGATATGTTTGTACTTTTGCAGCATGAACTTATGAGTTTAAACAATAGAACATAAATACTGATTAATTTAAGAGCTACTAGCTGCCAGTAAAATCTCTACTCATTTTTAAAAAATAGGATGGAATTTTAATTTCCTGTAAATTTGAAAATGTCAATCACCCCGTTCTTTTTTTCTTTTCTTTTCTTTTTGAAAAAAACTACGAAAATATATAAATACAATCGTGCGCATTTTTTTTCAATATCATGAAGAATAAATAAGTTTTTTCTTATTATTTCGCGTTTGAAATATATCATTATTCCACCCTCTAGTGAATAAATGCTAAAATGACTGGCTTGTTTCACAATCACAGTACCAGAAGCTCAACTTGAAAAGCGAATTACTTTCACTGTCCAGCCATTAAGGCCAGAAACTTACTCTCTATTGTTACTACTCATACAAAAAAGCATCGAATGACTTTAAATGGATGTTTTTATTAAACTTTTCCTCAATGCATTTATGTAATTTTCACTTCAGCATCAGGAAAGCAGCAAATTAACAAAACTTTTAGGATCGAAGAGGCGTTAGACAAGACCCGTATAATACGAAAACGTGACACTTTCCCCTTCCCGTATTCTCTAAAACGTTAAGTAGCTGAGCACTAAGCGCCTAAGCATGGACATGACCACTATTAATAGGCACTTTTCTTTTTTTAAAAAAAAGAAAGAATAGTCGTACGCTTCAACTATTCTATGAGCAGCATGTACTTGCTCGCCGTGAGAACGCCTGGCACTTGAACTCCTGTTCTGATGAACAAGGCTGATAGTTTGACATAATTGAGCAGACTTATGGTCAGGAACTTTCATTTCGATGCCAATCGCACCTCCTAAATAATCAGAGAATGGCATGTTACGTGCATGGTTATCGTTTTACAGTCGTCGATTACATCTTCGATCTTGTCGTTAGTTTCTGTTCATTTTAAAAACTCAATTTCTCTGCTTTAGACGATTTTGTATCTTTTTTTCTTTTATTCAAATTTTAATTATATTTTTTGTAATATTTTCTTTATTTAGATACAATCTAAAAAACAGGGATTAAAATATGCACTCATTTCACGAAAAAGAAGCCAAGACTCTCTTGGCTAACTTTACAAAGCACTTTTACTGATCAGATTATTAAACCACAATTGAAGACGTGGGTTCAAGGAGGAGAAAGCTCTACCTGTTACTTTCATTAAAAAGAATTAAAAAATACCTCATTTATCAATCAATCAGGACACAGCCAACTCCCTATTCTACTCTGTTGCGCACTGAATTCGAAGAAGGAAATCGAGGTTTGAAATTTAAATATTACATGCAATTTATTCAAAAGAGTCAGCAGAAAAACTATTTTTAATAGTTTCCGCCTGTGTTTTAATCTAATAAAAATATTTCAATTTCGCACTGAGAAACAGATACAGTTCCTGAGTTCGACACTGTAAAATTACAGCAATCGTTTCAGCTGATTTGGCTCTTCAATAAATTTATCTTCCACAGATAAATACGGATTTTAAAAGCCCTAAAAATGTCTTAAAATGCTTACTTTTTTTCTCGAACTTAGTTTATAGCTTCATTTTATTTTATTACCTTGAGTACAAAACAACGTTTAAGTTTGCCAACGTATATCTGATTCCGGCTCTTTTGCCATTATGAACTACACATTCAACGCTAACAACTATCTCTTGAAATCAGAAATCTTTTGAGTATTATATTTAAATTGACAAAATGGAACTAAACACTAATTCTGGCTCAAAAATAAAGGCTATATCGTGAGAACTGAGAATACCTATAGATACAGATAATATCTGTAAAATATAAAATATGTAACGTATACATCCAATGAAACTTTTGATTTCTGTATATTTAGTTCTATATACTTGTATATCATTCATAGATATTGGTTTTTTTCATGCATGTGACAGCTCTCTCACTTGATATTTTAGTTCTTGTTTGTCTGATCCAAAAAGAAATTTTGGTTTGGTGACAATATGCATACACATTAATGTTTTATATAATAGGGGAGAGTGGGGTCAATTGTAACATTTTTTACTTAACTATTTTTAACTAACAAAAAATCCAATATATTATTAGTATTTATTGGCAGACGTGTAAAGTAGACTATCCTCTACTAGAAGAAAAATAAATACCTGATTTTAAATATTATTATATTAGTTATTAACAATTTTTGACAGTCGTGCACTTGTTACAATTGTCCCCACTTACGGGGTCAATTGTAACAGTTCATAAATTCAACTAAAACATAGTTAATTATACATATTATCATAGTTGTGATATATTTTTTTATTGATCAAAATAGTAGTGATATTTTTGGAGTAAAAATAATAATGAGAGAGAGAAAGGGTTAAACTTTTAACTTTAAGGGGCTAAAAATTTTAATTTATGCTGTGAAAGGTGACAAATAAAATAATGCACATGCAACATAATATAAATGATATAGGAAACTATTGGTGGTTCTTAAAGAGTTAAGTAATGGTCTGTAAACATAAGATTATTTATTTTCAACTGTTACAATCGTCCCTTTACTTATTGTTACAATTGTCCCCAAGACGCCATTTCAGCTTCATTTGTTAAAAACAATGCTAATTAATTAGCAAAACTAATCTTTTTTTTATTGAAATGTTAATTAAGGTGTCCACTTACATATTCGGTTACTGATTTTTATTTGTTTAAACAAAATTACTTTGTTATAATATAGTATTCTAATACCAAAAAAAGTACTTGCGTGGCGTGAAAATATCTTTTGCGATGTAACTCTTTCAAAAGTACATAAAAATGGTCGCCATCAGGGGTGTACATGTAGATTTGTTAAATGCACCTTGTGCGCCACCTAGGAACCAAATCTAGAACCCGACACTCGAAATTTTTGCTCTGTTACAATCGTACCCTGTTACAATTGACCCCACTCTCCCCTACAGTTAGATAATGTTACAAATTAAAATCTTCATTGTACTGCTTACGAAAGATGCTTAAATTTTAGATCTTTATCATTGTTCAATAGTCATGTTTTTCTAGTTTTACGTGATAGGAATTCTTCCGTCGCATTTCAACTAGCCTCGCTTTATAACTTACATTAAAAAATTTTAAACTATTTCTTTTACCATTTCAAAATCACTTTTAAAATGGGTAAAAGAAGTTACTGAAAAATTGCTGTTTAATCAGACCTATTAAATTTTTTCTGAAACTATCCAATGGTCAATATTATAATACTGTTAATTTAGATCATTTTTGGATGACCTGGAAAGCATTTTATTTGCTTCCTTCAACACTTTTGTAGGAGAACGTTGCATAGCGGGAAAAAAACTGATTTTTAACATATCCCCTACATTTCTTTGCAAAATAAAGCTATTTTTCGTAATTATTTTTTAAATTACTCGTACAAGACGCCTTACTATCGAAACTTCAGATTATTCAAAATGAAAAAGTACAGAAGTCGAAAAACTCGAAGCATTTGAATTATTTTTTTAAAAAAATATTACTTGTTTTCCCTTTCCAGTAAATAAATAAGAACTCATTCACTTTTCTTTTTCGATATACTCGTTTTGCTAAGTTAAAAAGAGCAAAAAATACGGAATGCGGAAGGAAAGGAATACGTAATATGGAATAACATTTTAAGTAACAGAAAGTAATTAACAGAATATAGAATGCATTTAAAATAGACTGGAGTAAATAAATTTGCTGTTTTATAGGTAATGCACTTACAAAATTAGAAATTATCAAAGAAAAGAACGTGAAATTTCTGCTGAAATTGGAAACTTTAGGGACTTCTGCATGACGTTGCAAAACTTTTTTCATAACTTTTAATTTATTTACCTTATCCATCTTTGCTGTACTGAACCGAGTGGATAAAAAAACTCAATTTGATACGGAACTCCTTTTTAAAAAAGGAGTTCCGTATATTATTACACTGTTTTTAAATGACTTTCGATCTTTTAACTTTTAAAATGGAAAAGCATATTCGAGCTTTAGTGCAACTATGTTTTTATAAAAAAAAACTTTCCATTTTAAATTTTTCAGCTTAATTTAAATTTTCCATTTTAAATAGCTCGTAATAGAAAATAATATTTTAATATTTCTTAATCTGATTTCTGTTGTAACTTCCCCCAAAACTGTATTCGTTACGATCAATTCAAAAGTTCTCAAGTTTTCATTTTCAAGGTGATGAGGTTAACTTGCTGAATGTTTATTAGTACCCGTAACCGGATGATACATTTTTAATGTCATGGAACTTTAAAACTTCATAAAAAATTATTATATTTCAAAATGTTAATAAAGTTTTATTAGAGCAGCATTTTTAATAAAAACATAAGTTTGAGTTACAGCAAGCTTTACATCCAGCAACAGATAAGTAAAGATTTATTCTAGATTTAAAGCCTAAAATAATAGCACAATAATATACCCCCAAATTCTTAATTCTTATCGTATCTTCATCAAAATCTTCCTTGATGAAGTCCCATTCAGAGGGTCTTACTTTTTCGATTGCCAGATTCCATTACTTTTTCAATTTAAAAAAACTCCACTATAGATTTTTTTTTCTCTGAGGGTTTATCAGAACCCGGAAGCTTCATCAGTAATCTCTTCGGACTTAAAATTCCATTCCATAAGAAAATTATTCCATCGTTCTAAAACGTGATCTACGGAAAATGTTAGACATCACAAGTATCGTTTGCAAGCTTCAGTAATGGAATACTTTCTCCTACAATTCAGTTCTCAAAGCTCACGTTTGCAAGAGAATCTTCATACATCATTAGAGCAATCGAGATTGAACAAAACATTGTTATTTTGTTGTTAGGCGGGTACATTTATTAAGCAGATGCTCTCTTAAATATCAATTTCTTGTAAATTTTGAATGCACGTAAGCTTGGATATTAGGACTCGTTAAGAGGATTCACTGACCGTGACGCTTGAAATCTTTAGCTTTCTTTTTTATCCTTGCATTGTGGCGGATGCGTGCGTTTTAAAAACTATTCAAACAATATGAAAGTAAAAGAATGGACATTACATGGACGAGGATGGCCCATTATTAATTTTTAAGATACCTACAAATGTTATTGAATAAAGATATGTGACGGTGTTGGGGACTATTGTTGTAATGTCCTATTGATATTTTAATAGGTCTGATCACTAAATAGAGCATTTATCAGTCAAAACACTTTACTGATATAACATTTAAAAATCAGAACATTTATTTTGAAAATCTTAATAGAGACGAAAATCTTAGTAAAGTTAAATGTTTAATTTGGAATATTTTATAGTTATATAATTAGGTATTCGTAAACAATTGTAACCACAAGGTACCGAATACGAGAATGCAAAAGAACTGCCTTAACATTCTAGAACTAAACAATATCAATAGTTTCGTCAAAAACAAAGAAAGTTTAATGATATTTGAGTGTCTATTTTTTACAGAGGAGAAAAACTGAAAACATCAAAACCTATTTAATTACCGGAAGCAACAAAAATCAGTTAATTTGCCATTATTTAAAGCCCTCCCAAGCTTCATCAATCAATCAGATTATATTAGATATTTTATTCTCCCCGTCCTTACTAGTGATTTAACGAATTTTGATATCATTGATGTTTCTAATTAATTGAAATACTTATTTTAGATCCTTAATGGTTGTCTCTTTCTACTTACGGAACATCCTGTATTTCTCTATGTAGGTGCTTAAATCGAGCCATACATCAGATTCTCTGTAGATAACAACTATTAACTAAAATTACTAAACATACACGAAGTATGCGTAATTTCATAAACTACAAACTATTATAAGAATCGAATTTAAACTGAAGACTTCACCAACTTAATACAGCTGAAATCGAAATTGGTGGAAGCTAGCACAAGTGATTATTACATAGTATTAATAAAATAAGTGTGTAGAACAGAAATATAAAATATTTCAAATAATATTACACATGCGTACGAATAATATTGTAATTAAATTTGGTATGCAAGTTATTTATTTAATTGTATTATTTGTTTTCCGCAAAGATATGTAATCATTTCAAAAATTACAAGTTCTAGCTG
The DNA here is from genome assembly GCF_982258835.1 of Parasteatoda tepidariorum. Lineage (NCBI taxonomy): Eukaryota > Metazoa > Arthropoda > Arachnida > Araneae > Theridiidae > Parasteatoda > Parasteatoda tepidariorum. The sequence goes on from NC_141762.1 coordinate 16,691,370, forward strand.
ACTCATTACATATACAAGCATTTCATTCTACACAATTAATAATAAAAGATAAAAGATGAAAAATAAAAACTCACTTGGCAAACAGCAATTGACAAATCTGGTCTTCTATAGCATTTTTCAATTAAAAGTTGTTCTTTTTTAAGTTTTCTAACTTCATAAATCCAAGTTTGGCTTCAAAATTATGGAATTTTATCAGCTTCCACAAAATTTAATAAATTAGTACCCTTTACTTCTACCATACTATGAAAGTTACTGAATATTATGTAAAAAAAAAAAACACAAGCTAACGACGTAGAATGTTTTAAAACCAACAAAAAATGGCGGCAAACGATTTCAGTCATCGGTGATCGTTTCAATTGGTTATCTGGCTGCACGTGACAAAAATCAATTCCACAGCAAAAAGGGCTTTAATTTATCGTTACAACGCCGGTGCTGTAGAAAATATATCTAAAGTTGCGACAAAAATTACAGCAATTTTTACGGTGTATTTCACACAGGAATGTATATAATTATGGTTTTCAACAGTAAATTGTTTAATAAGTAGATTTTAACTTCTTCATCCATCATGTTGAAAAATTACAAATAATCGTTCGTTGTATCGAACTGCATAGTATTTCGCGTTATAATGAATGGAAAAATAGTGTTTAGAAACAAAATGTTTATAAAGATTGAGTGAGTGGTGATTTTTTGTCGTTGTAGATGAATGCTACTGCGCTAAACAAGTTCTCATTGCTACTTTTTTTAAATTTTTTTAAAAGAGCTTATTCTTTCATATAGAGAGGTACTTTATGGTGAAAATTGATATAACAATGATTTTTATAAGCTATTCATGGTATTATAATTTTTATTTCTCTCACTGTACAACCTTCAAAAAATAGAAAAAAATAAAACTGCACTTTGAAGACTTCTTGTTTTGCGTGTTCGAACAGTTATTTTTTCACTTACAATTTTTGCATTGTGAAAACTACAGTATAAATTTTTTTATTTGCTGATGCAGCATTCACTATTTAGTTCATCCTGAGTGAAGAAACTCGTAAGATCCAAATGTTACTGCAAATACAATTGTTAAATTTTAGTAATATTTTGATTACAGGAGATCATATTCGACGCTAATTTGTGTCATTTACAAAATCTATCCTATGATTTTTTGTCTGGGAAAAACTTTGTCTGGCGATATTTCATCTACTTGAAATTCTGACTCACTGTAAATTGTCTGCGTGAGGTTTTGTTTCGCTATATTTGGCCCACGCCTTCGTCTGCACAAAATTCTGTAGCAAAATTTTTTGCCCACAAAGAGAAATGTCTCTTAGTTACAAACTTAGTTACAAACTGATATAAAAGGTGTTTAATGCGAGGAAGATGAGCACAGTTTGAGATAGGCACAGATGAGTTAAGATGCGCACCCACAGAAATACTCACATAAATCACAACTTCAATGACAGCTTACGATTCATGGAATCAATAAATACTGTAGTTTGGAAATTCAGTCATCAACTTTTCTTTATGCTGTCATTGCCTGAAGGCCATAGCTAGAATTTTATAGGGGGGTATGCACATGCAAGAAAAAAAATTAAAAGTCAAAAATTTTTGAGACCTAGATTTTATATAAAACACTGTCGAAAAAATTAGAATAACATAAAATCAATAATGGTTTTAAAATGCTTAGGGCCTCCACTTAAAATTGCATTGAATGTCCCTATAACCAGTATTTTGCAGCTTAAAATTGCTTTAAATATTCCTACAGCCTGCATTTTTCTGCTTAAAATTGCATTGAATGTCCCTATAACAAGTATTTTGCAGCTTAAAATTGCATTAAATGCTCCTACAACCAGTATTTTGCAGCTTGAAATTGCATTAAATGCTCTTACAACCAGTATTTTGCAGCTGGAAATTGCTTTAAATATCCCTACAACCAGTGTTTTGTAGTTTAAAATTACATTGAATGTCCCTACAATCAGTATTTTTCAGCTTAAAATTGCAGAAGAATGCCCCTTAAAGTTTTTTTTTTAAATATCACATACAGTTTGAGCTTTTCAGTAAAATTTTAATTACAAATTGCATTGAATATTGTTGCTCAGTAAATAAGTTCAAATTAATGTAATTACCTACCAGTTTTCCAAGTTTTTAGATTAACGCTTTGATGATGTTTTCATCATCAAAGCGTTATGCTTTATGATGCTTTAAGCGTTAGCATTTGATGATGTTTGTAGTTTCATTGTGTTTTTAAATGTTTTTTTATAGTTTAAAAAGAGCGAAAGAATAGTAGTAATGTATTAAGAAGATAACTTTTAAATACATTTTGAAAAATTTATAAATTTAATTTAATTTTTAAAAATTAATAAAAAATTAATTAATTTAAAAAAATTGCAGAAAGATCACAGCAATTTTCAACTTTTAGTTTCACTTAAAAATATTATAAAGAGAGCCTATGATAAAAAAAATTGTTATACATTATTTTTAAAAACAAAATCCTATTTTTTTAAAAAAAAAACATATGAATGAGAAGATGTTTTATTTTTCCGTCCTAACATTTCAAACATTTCTCTAACTGCTCAAAATTTTAAAAAAATCTTAAATTCGAAACAGTGTGTTTATGTCTCCCTTATTTTGTTATTTATAGGGAGAAAATGGCAACAGTAGCATTGGACACAGCGGCATTTGTTTCCGTTAGCAACTAGTGTGAGAAGTAGTACTTAAGAATCCTGCCTAATTAATCCTCTCCAAAAATTCCATCGGCCGACCACAATCGTTACAATTTTATATCACCTCGACTATTTTTTTTCTTCTTCTTTATTCGATGTTATTGTTTTTGCGTTTTTGAAAGGACAACGAACCGAAATCCCTTTGGTTATGTTAATACAGCGTTGTCAAGAACCCTCGAACTTTTCATAGTAAGTGCTACTGCAATAAAGGTGCGAGACCAATTACTAGAAATTAACGAGAAAGCAATAAATACTTTCTCTCAGAATTTTATAAAGTACTTTGTCAAAGCATCCAGGTAAAAAATAAAACTGACTGGAATTTAAAAGAAAAATAAAATTTATTTGGTTAGATAATCCCACAAAACTGGCGAATGGTTTAAGCAAGTAAAAAAAAAAAACTTTTGTAGCTCAGAAAGATTAAAATTAATCTGACAAGATGTTTTATAATGACTTTTGACACAGAATTTCTATTATTTTAATGTTATAAATAGCGAGGAAGAAATAAACTGTCAACTTAGCCGGATCACAATATATTTATATATGCTACGGATCTTTTCTTTACATATGCTACGATTAAAGTGATAAGTCACGTTATTATTAATAATAACAGGTCAAAATTAATAATAACCTCTTCTTTTGGTCAAAGCGAGAAATAAAAAAGAAAGATTTTCGTATCGTGTTCTGTGGCAGAATAATCGTCAAGTCTTGGCAATTTTACTTCCGGGCAGCAAACAGCGAGAAACTAAAAAAAAATCACAAAAGAAACCAACTCGTAGCCACCCCCGGGCAAACATCTGCATGTTTATATACATATATATAGGACAAAAAATGCAATTTTAAATTAAATCTATAGCTTTAGGAGAAAAACTAATTTCAGATTTGAAATCCCCCCTCTCGAATTAAGCAATATAGAGTTTTTGTATATTTGTATAAATGAGGAAAGAAATTTGTTCCTAGCTGTTAATTACTATTTCCCTTATTTCATTTTATGAAAGTCGAAAAACAAAATTGAATTGTAAGGTATATAAATTTTTACATCATTTTAAAACTGTTTTTTTTTCTCGAACGGCAGACACTGAACTTTATTCGTTTCGCCTTAGAAGATACCAGAGTTGTTACTCATTTCGCGTTACCCAGTGAGCACCTGTGAAGCAAAGTCGCGGAGGCGAGTAACATTGCCCACGCCACACTGCCACAAACCCGTTCATAGAGTGGGCGACATTCACTCATCAGAGGACAACACAAGAGAGAGAAACATCCATGCTCAGAGCGGGATTCGAACCCGCGGCCATTGGCTTCGCAGTCAGGCGCGCTAACCGCTCGGCCACCATTCTAAAAATGTAAATTCAAATGAAAAAAAGTGGAAAATTTGAACGTAATGGTCGAATAGTTTCCGAACTATAAAATTTTTAAAAAGTGGTATACTTAACATTTGATTTATATATTTTTGAGTAGCATATTAAAAATTTGATTTATATACACCCCTTCCCTCCATATTTTGAAGGTCAAGAATCCGAATCCGTCGAAGAAACAGTAGGCTTATTCAGAGAAAGTACGTTTTTGTGCATATTTTCGGAACTAAAACCATTAAGATTGAATCTTATCACATGAAAATCCGATCATTAGATCAAAAGTAATTTAGAATGTTCACTTATTTTTACACACTGTTCATTTAATTTGAATGAAATATTGTTTCATTCGATTTACTGACTGTCTTTATTTTATTTTGTTATTTTTTAAGATAATTGTTAAGCTATATGCATGCTCCCCACATCCACTCGAATCAAAACTAACTATATACAGAAATGTTAAGCTAAAGAAACTTTTTTTTTCCTTTTTTTTTGTACAAAAGAGAGGTGAAATTCGAATAATTCGTTTCACAGGTATCACGGAAAACACCTCTACTGAAATAATATTAAAAACTAAATCGTATTAACTTTCTTTTTTTTTTTTGATGAAATCGAAACATAATATCGATAAGTCTAACTGAAAAATTTACAATCAAAAATTAAGAGTTTGAAATAATTTTAAATATTTTTTTTATTTTAATCTAATTACGTTATGCTCGGTGATTTTATTTGAAAAGGGAGTTCCGCAACGAACCTTTTCCACGAAATGTGAGTGACCATTTGTGCATTCAAAACAATTTTCAATAATTTTTATTTGAGATTAGTTTACTATTTAATACGAGTTATTGAATAAGATCGATGCTGACAATTATCTTCTGCAAAGAGGGCCGACCCTATGGGAAAGGCGAGTAAGGCATTCGCGTTACGCTCGTGATTCGAAAGTCCCTCAGAGATAGAATCAAGTGTTGAGATTTTTAAAAAAATTCAATTAATTTTCATTCATATATCGATATTTGTTTTTAAAAAAAAACATTCAAAATGAGAAGTATATTGATAATCATATTTATGTTATATTATTTTAGGATGTATTTTATAATTGTAGTAATTTTAAATGTTTTTATAGCTTTAATTTAATTTTCTAAAATAAATGCTCTAGTAAATTATTTTTAAAGAATTAAGTATTCCACCGCTATTCATTCTGATTTCTAACAAGAATTGTTTTACTTATGTTTTTAATATTTTCCAACGTAATAATAATCGAATAAGCTCGTTAAAGTAAAATTTACCTTTTATAAAAAAAAATTTATTAAATAAAAAAAAATTCAAAAAATCTTTCAATAATCTATCATAAAAATTCAAAAATCTTATAATAAAAAATCTTTCTTTGATCATCAATTTTACATTTGTTTCTCAATTTTGGGTAATAAATTATTTATATGTAATCATTTATATATAATATGTTACATATAGTTATTTCCTACGATCTTCATAAACTCCAACGTTATTTTTAACGTATTTATGTATAATTCAATATTAAGAAACTACCATTACGAGCTAAAACAATGTTAAGTTTATCTCAATAAGAAATGGGGGTTTTTTAAACAATGAAAACTTTTCCAATAACAATATTTTCCGGTTTCCTGTCCTGAAAGTAAAAACTGAATAGTGACAGCAATCGTAATGGGTTTTCACAATGTTTATTTTATACTTGAAATGACATAGAAGACAAACATGAACAGACACAACGAAGAACGAAAGCCACAGACTACTAAGAATCAAGATTGGATGATAGAATTTTATGGCTGTAACCAAGGACTTTGAGTAATTACCTGCGCCGCAAAATAAATGTCAATGCTGAAGTAGAATTCATGAGATTCAAAGTTAAGATGGAATTCTTCTGTGAATTATCTTTAGAAAGTGTGGAATAACTTCACAGATGAATGATTTTGCTACTTTGTTGGACAAAGTCGGGAGAAATAATAAATGGATTTTTATAATCTTGCATTTCATTGTAAATTGTTAAAGCTTTCTCTCTCTCCGAGTTTTTTCATTAATAGTATACACGATGCTGTTTAATGAAATGAAACAAAAGAGACAAAAAGTTTAAACTTTATTATTTATTGTCGGTGGAGAACACTTAATGCTTTTTTCTATCTTTTTTTAATATAAAAAAATCAATGATCGAAGGTATGGGAATGGAACCCGCTGTCATCATTACAAAAAAGAAAAGAAAAGAATATATATATAGTCAAACTTCTATTTAACGAACTTTTCTTTGAGAACTCCACTTTCCCTATTTCCCAAATTATTTCTGAACATTTCAAACTTGCTAACTCATTTTATAGGGGAAATGACCTTGAATTAATTTTCGAAGCCATTGCTTTCTCTAAAATAAATTTTAGAGAAAGCTGTAAAATCCATTTCCCTTTTCGTTTGCATTTCAAACGAAAAACTCAGACCAAATTCACGGACTTTGACAATAGCAGTTAAACTTAATAACACGCGTGGTGTATGTTTAAAATTACTTTTACAATAAAATACTTTTACAATAAATAATTTTAAAAATAAGTTTAGCTTCTTTTTTTTAGTGGAACATGTATGTAGCATGATAGTGTATGCAGTATGAAAATATATGTAGCATGTAGCACTGGATAACGTTTTTGCTCTATTCTTGCTTTCTGTGCAGATTTCTTTTATGGTTAATATTTATCAAATAAATAATAGATACTAGATTACAAGACAAAGGTGCATCAATTGCTATTTTAGTTATGCCTAGTGTTTATGAATTTTAATCCTGTTCTTGTTTAAGTATTTAAAAAGGTGATTTTATATTTAGCGAATTTTCCATACTACGAACTTTTTATCGGAATTTAGCGACTTCGTTGAATAGAGGTCCGACTGCATATATATATATATATATATATATGAATATATATATATATACATATACATATATATATATATATATATATATATATATATATATATATATATATATATATATATATATATATATATATATATATATATATATATATATATATATATATATATATGCATGTATATATATATATGTATATATGCATGTGTATATATATATATATATATATATATATATATATATATATATATATATATATATATATATATATATATATATATATATATATATATATATATATATATATATATATATATATATATATATATATATATATATATATATATATATATATATATATATTTCGATAGCTGACATAACGAGGCTCGCTTGTGAGAAAGTTCAACTGATTCTACGCTGTGGTTTTCTGTTAATGCCGTTTCAAATATGCAACTAGAAAAGCAGAATATTTGGCTTTTTTTTCTATCGAAAAGGTAAAAATGTTGTTCAATATAGAAAAAAATTTATCCGATGAGTATAGAGAAGATATATTGGTAGTAAGCCATTGCTAAAACAAGTTTGCAAAATTTCAATTAAGATGCATTTAGAGCCTCTTAAACTGATGACACAATTAATTAGTGCGATCCGGCGAATAACAACTTTCGAAATATCTGAGTCCTTAAATTTATCAAATTCGACCATCCATGATCATTTGAAAAGCCTAAGGCTTAATCTCTAAGTTCGACGTATTGGTTCCTCCTGTTCTTGCTAATAGAAATTTGTGCCGTTGAATTAACGTCTGTGTTATGCTTCTTAAACGTCAAAAAAATATTCATTTTTGCAGAGCGTCGTCGCTGGGCACGAGAAACGAATTGTCTGCAATCATTCACGGGTCTCTATAAAAGTTTTTAGGCAGTAAAACCTTCATTTTAAATAAGAAGATCAAAAATCCCCTGGATGAGATTTTTTTGCCAGCAAAAAACAAAAATGTTATGAACAAGCAATCGCGCTTCCTCAAGAAAGCTGGCAGATGCACCTTAGTAGGCAACAATAAAATATTTATTCACTATCAAAAAATCTCCTTTCTCATTTTTATAAAAAATAAATAAACGAAATTACTTTCCAAACAATTCACTGTGCATATACAATATATAGGACAACTTACGAAAACAGTCTCCAACACACGACCCCTATATACAATAAGTACCCATATAAATCTTCAATGATCCGATTTAGAAACTACATTTACACTATTTAGATATTTTCGTGTTCGGTGAACCTTTTATTGTAACTAAAATTTACTGTAGACTTAATATGGTGCCCAGTTAAGCGATATCAGAGATATTTTGCAAAACATTGCTGTTCTCCCTAAAGGTCTGGTTTCTAAGGACAAGCGCCTTATCTGGACGTCAGCGGAAAGTTGACGTAGAGCGGAAGCCAAAAAAATACTTTTTTGTTAGCTCAGCGTGAGCAGTCGGTCCAACGCAGGCATTATCTCTCATTGCGTATGCGTTAATAACGTAAACAAATATTTATTTTGAATTTGTATTGATTTTGTTATAGTCGACCAGTGTTTTAGAGAACAAATAATGACTTTGTCCAAGAAAAAACACATTATAGCTGAGCTAAATGAAGAGTGCTATGTTCAATGAAGAAGCTATGTCAAAATCAAAATGTCAAAATCAAAATCTTGGCTGATTTCAATGTGCTGCTGGATGTTGTCCGCCATTGCTTCTGTGGTTAACGTCACGTTGTAATCCAACTGCAGTTGAGTTGGATGGCAATTGTAGCTCAAGATGAGCGTTCGATAACGTATACTATCAAACTCACTAATGGACCAATCAGAGTTTAGCACTGATTTCCAACTGACGGCGTCCTGTCCTAAGGAACCAGGCCTTAACTCTAACATTTACGCTATTTTTTAGCTTATCAGCACACGCGCAAACATGTCTCTACAAATCACAGTGTCGTTATGGACTATTATTTGTTTTTTTGAGCTAGGCTCTTTCCAAGCATTTTCAATCAGTTAAAAAACTTTTTCTATGAATGTTAGGAACACAAATAAATAATAATTAGACATAGATATAATACATATTTTAGAGAAAAAAATTTAATACTGTTGCTTAAACTCCATCAGTTGTACCAAAAAATCGATTGTTTGCATCAGCATGACAATATTTCTAATAGAGATGTCTGATCTGACGTCACTTCACTTACTTGTCCCCTGGAATAAGGCTCCGTATTCTGGGACTCTACCCTGGAAATCCATGAATGATCTATCAGTTACAAATGTAACCAATAGGAATACATTTTTCTATTGGGATAGGAATACGAATCATCCGATAGAAATTGTGCAAATGGAATTTGATTGAATGATAGTGGAACACTGATCTAGTTCTGCCTCTGACTTGAACATCTCAGACATGAAGCTCTCTCCTGTTTAAAATTAAATATTTTTTTAAGTAAATAAATAATACATTGTAAATTGTTTCTTGTAGATCAAAATATAACAAATCACTATTTTTTTGCAAACTTGGAATTTCTTTTTCAAAATTTATTGCTAAGTATTTTTTTTTTTAGAAAAATATTAGTTACTTACAAGAAAATTACGAGAGAAAAAAATTGGTTAACATAAAAAAATATTTGTGCTTAACAAACTATGTTAGCTCAATGTTACCGCAATTAAAAGTATCATTAAAGTACTGAACTACTTTCTTACTTGATTTCATCGGTACGAATATTAATGTCATATTATTCATTGGTGTGTATAACTGGCGTAAAACATGCCAAGAACTGCCCAAATTCAGCAACATCACAAGCGCATCATTTCCTTTATCGGTTTCTTTCAATTATAGAATGTCTGTCATTAAAATTGATCGAAAAATAGTTTAATTGAATATTACTGTCGGAAACTATGATATACAGCTTGATCTATACTACCACATAAAAAAATGTATCTAAAAATGATAACACTCGGTCAGATTATTAATTTCAGTATTTATCAATTTGGCCGGCGCAAACGATAAAGTCACCAATTAAGAAGCAGGAAGTTAAATTTTTTTTATAAATAAAAAATAAGAGAAGTCAAAATAAATAAAATAGATAAACTTACCAGCTTTGATGAAAGGGATAAGTACCTTGAACTCAAATATTCTTTTTAAATATATGTTCAATAATAAAATATAAAAACAAACCCATTTTATCTTATCAGATCCATATCAAATCCGTTTCGTATCTGCTTTTTAAAATTAACTGAGGAAAGTTATACATTGAACTTTGATTTTAAAGAATCGTCCTAAATTATTTAAGATAAAATTCTGTATTTTTGTTATGATTTTAAATATTCACAATAGTAATAACAAACTTTTTAAATGCATTTTGTTAACACATTTTGCTTTCTTTTACTCTTCATTACAGTTTATTTACACATTATAGTTCTTTCACGCATTATAGTTTATCTACACAATATAGTTTTCTATCTCATTATGTTTTATTTTAGTAATATTTATGTGGTCAACTTACCTTATTTAATTAAACTATATTATAGGGGAGAGTGGGGTCAATTGGAACAGGGTACGATTGTAACAGAGCAAATATTTCGAGTGTCGGGTTCTAGATTTGGTCCCTAGGTGGCGAACAAGGTGTATTTAATAAATCTACATGTACACCCCTGCTGGCAACCATTTTTATGTACTTTTGAAAGAGTTACATCACAAAAGATATTTTCACGCTACGTAAGTACTTTTTTTGGTATTAGAATATTATATTGTAACAAAGTAATTTTGTTTAAACAAATAAAAATTATTAACCGAATATGTAAGTGGACACCTTAATTAAAATTTTGAAAAAAAAAGGATTAGTTTTGTTAATTAACTAGCATTGTTTTTAACAAATGAAGCTGAAATGGCGTCTTGGGGACAATTGTAACAATAAGTAAAGGGACGATCGTAACAGCTGAAAATAAATAATTTTATGTTTACAAACCATTACTTAACTCTTTAAGAACCACCAATAGTTTCCTATATCATTTATATTATGTTGCATGTGCATTATTTCATTTGTCACCTTTCACAGCATAAATTAAAATTTTTAACCCCTTAAAGTTTAACCCTTTAGGTCTCTGCTCATCATTATTTTGACTCCTAAAATATTATTACTATTTTGATCAATAAAAAAATATATCACAACTATGATAATATGTATAATTAACTATGTATAATTATATGTATAATTATATTTTAATAATATGTATAATTATATTAATATGTATAATTATATTTTTAGTTGAATTTATGAACTGTTACAATTGACCCCGTAAGTGGGGACAATTGTAACATGTGCACGACTGTCAAAAATTGTTAATAACTGATATAATAACATTTAAAATAAGGTATTTATTTTTTTTTCTAGTAGAGGATAGTCTACTTTACTCGTCTGTCATTTAATACTAATAATATATTGTAATTTTTGTCAGTTAAAAATAGTTAAGTAAAAAACGTTTCAATTGACCCCACTCTCCCCTACTATTTATAAAAATGTATTAATATTAATTTTTTTTAATTAAAATTATTTGTCAAATTTGTTACAATATCGTCAAATATTACAGAATCTATAATTATGTGTTGTTTTTCTCATCCCTATGACCAGCAGAGCTAGATCAGGTCCATGAGCTCGTTCACTTTAAGAAAGTCTAGCACCAATCTTGAAACTGGTCCTACCTGGTAAGTCCCAGACAAGATAAAATGTGGTCAGTGGAGTACTGGGCAGCAGAACAATTAGTGCAGATTATATAATTATATACTGACATATAATTGTCAGCTTATATTTTCATGAATATAACTTAAATATTAGGATAAGCATCACTATAGACATAAAAATATCCTTTTTGCACAGAAAGTTTTTCGTTAAATTATTTCCCATGTTGCTTTTTTTCAATTTGATAAATTTATCAACTTTTTTTTAATGTCATCAAATATTACAGAATATATATTTATGTGCTTATATTTACATGAGTATAATTTATATATCAGGATGAGCATCATATAGGCATACAACCATTATAGGCATAGTATAGGCATAAGAAATACTCTTTTGCACAGAAAATTTTTCGTTAAATTATTTCCCATGTTGCTTTTTTTTCAATTTGATAAATTTATCAACTTTTTTTTAATGTCATCAAATATTACAGAATATATATTTATGTACTTATATTTACATGAGTATAATTTATATATCAGGATGAGCTTCAAGCATTATAGGCATAGTATAGGCATAAAAAATACCCTTTTGCACAGAAAATTTTTCGTTAGATTATTTCCCACATTACTTTTTTTCAGGTTGATAAACTTGTTGCATATCTTATTAGTATTCCGAAAATAAAAATTTTTTCACGAATGTAGTTTACTGTAGAGATTTCAGTTTTTAAATCATGATGGAGAAGTATTTTTAAGAGATAGATCATCTTTGAGGGTCAAGGCCTTTCTTTTATCCCTATAAAAGTTTTTTCTTTCATATTTATATCGCTTTCGTTATGCCATTTCATATAAGCAAGATAATCTATCTTTTTACTACTCTACCCTTTAGGCAGAAAAGCTGTCTTTTGTAGATTACAGTGTTTGTAGGTGGGCGGCTCTGAATATCGTTCCACCAATCGCGATAGATTGGCGTCGCGTTATTCTTTTTCATATTTTTCGGAAGTAAATAATAATAACAATAATGTGGCAACACCGAAAATATTACATAAAATTGTACCTATCGTTCTGATTAGATACAATTAAAGATAGAAATCGACGATTTTTTTTTTTGGCTCTCGGCGCATTCTTTCCGTCTGCGGTTTGACAAGCAAAGAATAGGTTTTAGGAGTTCGAGTTTCGATAGCACTAAAGCTTGCTTAAGTACTCTTGTTCTTGACTAGTTCTTGAGATCTGTCTATTCGGATGCCTGTCTGAGAGAATTCTCGAAATATGTATTTAGACTCGAGCAAGAATGACAGCGCATTGAGGTTGCAGTGAGGGGTGTTCGGGAGAGCTGCATGGTGTAAACTGGGTATCTTGATTTCTGATTCGAACTTGAATCAACAAAAGAAAATTTTTTTCATTAAACAGAAGTGACCCATAATTTCGTTCCCTTTGACGCAGATAGGACACCGGTGTCCCTGTCATGCATTTTTTCTGCAACTCTAATTACATGCAAGAATATATTTCGGTAATTTTTAATTATAAAAACAGTTTAATAGCTATTTTAAAAAAATATGTTAGATTATCGGAATTATATTTGTACTAAAATAAATTTTTTTCCCAATGCCCACCTGTGTTAACATCTGTCAATTCAGGCATTTACAGCGCGATTTTGTTGACCTCTCTTTCGGGGCACCATATTAGGTGGGCCAACATCGCTCCCTCAGTGAGAACAAATAGTACAGAGAAGGAAGGAGCATTCATGCCTTGCCCGGGATTCGAACCCAGAAGCTTTCTGATGCAAGGACAGTTCCCTGTCCCCTACACAGGCCGGTCGGCGTACTAAAATATAGAATCCAAAAAAATCAAATAGATTTAAAAAAATCATTAATGTTCAAAAATTTATTAATAATTGCTTTTGTAACTAAAAGAAATTTCAATGATAAATAACTGTTTTTCTTAGATCTCAATATCAGCGAATAATTCAAAAAAAATTACTGTTTAGAAGTGAGCAGCGTTTGGAAAATTTTACCGTAAACGCAGAAAAAGACACCGGTGTTTCATGCTGTATTTCGTAAACATAAATTATTCAAGTGCTAAATATAATATTTTTTCACTTATTTTGATCTAAATTAATTGGAAAAAAAATGGAAAAAGTATATAAAATATATTTAATAACAATTCTGTGTCAAAGAGTTAACACTGTTAATATTCAGAAGTGTGATAAAAGAAATTACCATAAAACCGTTAGATTTCTTGATTAAATAAATGTTGATAATTTTGAAATAACTTCTCAAGAGTGCTGTCAAACCCATACGTTTAGCCTTCGAGCGTACATTCAACCTCCATTCGAGCTTAATAGACATAAAAATTTATTACACATTCATATCTGAAACTATATTTTGCCTTTATTTTTGTTTAATTAAATCTTGAAACAATTCAATTCAGTACTTAGTACAGAGATACTTTATTTGGGGAAGGATGCTTTAATTTTTACGTAAGCATGTTTTTATATGTGATTTTGAAAGACCTTGTTAGCAAAAATAAGCAAACCGCAACTGCTCAATCTTCACGTAAGAATTCCTAATTAGAACTTTTTTATTATAATACTAATATTTGGTGCAAAGTTTCCCATTGCACCAAAATTTGGTTAAATGAAAGATTATTTTATTTTGGTTACACTATAAATTGGTAAGCATGATCGATACTTACCTCCATGGTGCGAAATACCTCCATTGTGCAACTGACTGCATCAGAATTTGATTAGAAGACACAAAACTTTGATGGTTACCGTTAACCGAAGAAAATTTTTTTAAGCTATATTTTCTCTACAGCTCGGTCTCAGAGTATTGGGACGGCTTATGTTTCAAATTATCAAATTATCTATGTAGGTAAATATTTTATTTTATGTTTATTAAAAGTTCATTTCTTTTACGTCGCCTTTTAAAAATTAGTAGGCGTCACGTCATGACTACCTACTTTGGTAAATCATTTCCTCATATTTCGGTGATAAGAAAGTACCAATTGCAACCTTGCCCTGAATATGGGTGCTTAAAAATACCTAAATAAGGGTGCAAACTTCTACTTTAAGATGCCTTCGAAGCACATATTATTGGTGCAACCTACTTTTAATATTTGAAGTTAGTGAAAACATCAAAATATTGCAAAATTGAGCTCCATTTTTATAACCAGGAAATTAACATCGATTTTTGGTGCAACGTTGCTCCAAAATTTTTAACAGTGCAGCAATTTAAATTTTTATGTCTTAATTTTATTATTTTTCTTTCCAGCAGTTCTGCTGCATTTTGCGTATTAATGTAAGTATATAATCAACTTTCAATTTCCAATAATATTTCGCAATCACGAAGCTTATCAGTTGTTACTTTATAGACGCTATTATCAAAAGTTATGTATGAAAGTCATCTTCATTAATTCTTACTCAGTTTCTAACCAACAATCATTTTAATTCAACCTCTAATCACTAAATATTCATTCTAATTCAACCTCTAATCACTAAATATTCATTCTAATTCAACCTTTAATCACTAATAAAAAAGGTCATCTTCATTAATTCTTACTCTGTTTCTAACTAACAATCATTCTAATTCAACCTTTAGTCACTAAATATTAATTTTTGACTCTCAGTCAATTTTATCTTTAATGTATCTCTCACCTTATAATTGAATATTATATGTCATTTACTTCTAAATTATTTCTTATTGTAATCTAAAAAATATATAATAATATTCATTAAAATAATAAAAAATAGCATATTTTGAATTTTAACCAGTGTTGCCAGATACTAACTAAGTAAATAAAGCTATCAGAAGTTTTTACTTAAACGACTTTAAATAAATCCGGCTAAAGTTTTAAAAAACTTCAAAATTGAGCCAAAATAAAAGATATTCAAAATTATAAATTTATTACAGTGATTGGCTGTTTAGCGATTTAAAACAGAACTTTTCATTGATTTCAATTGAAGCAATTCAGAGTGATTCAACCTTAGCTATAGTTTCCAATTTTCGAAGCTGTAGGAACTATTATTGTGCTTAGTTATGCTTTGATATTGCTTGATTATAATTTTTCTTAGAAACAACCTATTTTAGCATGTCTAAAAAAATAACTAAAATGACTAACATACAAGTCAGACAAATACTAATTATATTCAAAATTAGTTATATGTACCGAAAAAAATCTCACCCTTTTAAAAAAAGTTTAAAACAGGGTCAAATATCTTTCACCTTATCTGTGATGTTGTTCATTTTCTTCCTCTACCTCTTTTGTTGTACCCATTACTCACTTAAGCAATTTTACTTTTTTAACTTCCAGTTTAATCCTTTTAAGTCTATCTCTTTATGCAAGCCATAAGCTAATTCTTTCATCTTGATATCTTCCGGCTTTATGCTTTGAATGCTTCCAGAATTTTCGAGATGACAACAAACGGAAATGTACACTACAAAAAAAGTGTAATATATATATATATATTGAAGTTGATTTTCAATGTGGTCCCAACATACCCCCAACACTATCAAAAGAGACTTTCCTTTCCCTGGATCAAAACTTTTAAACACTTAATTCGGTAATAATAGCACAGCAGTTTCATAGTAAGAGTTACTGTAACAGCCTCTCAGTTGAATAATGATGATCCCTTATCTCTTTCAACATCAAACAAATCTGAAACAACCATATCTAAGAACATATGGGATGAGTAAAAAGTAACCTCAAGGTAATGTTTATTGCGTAGGAAGGTCATTCATTTTAGTGGGCGATGAAGAAATAAAATTTCGTAATCTACAGCAATTTCGAATGTTAGACATTGAATTTCTTATTGTTGAGACAAATATCTTATAAAGTTGAAACAAAAAAAAAATTATTTTATGCGAGAAAAAAGTCAAAATGAGCTTTCCTATTTTCAACGATGAGTAAGATCAAAATTACCAATTTATGGTAAAATTTATTGTGTTCGTAGCTCTATGGAAACACCAAAATGCTCGGTAATTTTTACTGAGGTGTTTCGGTAATGATTTTGGTAAAATTAACAATGAGATATTGATTTAATCACATGTGATAAAAATTCGGTAAATGTTTGAAAGTGTGTTAATTTTATCCTGATGTGCAAAGTGTGTCAATTTTTTCTTTTTACTAAATGTGTGGTAATAAGAACTATAATTTTGAAAACCGGAATTTAAGATAAATCGGTACGATATGTGAACGGAAAAAGATAAAAAAAATAAGTGGTTTAAAAACCGTATATTTTTGCTTCATTAACCAGAATTATGGTTTCCATTTACCAGAAATGTCATTATATAGTGCAGTAATATTACCAGAATTTTTTTTCTTCGTGAACAGTCTATAAACAGGTGTTAAAAAATAAATTTTTAGCTGATAAATATCTTTATATCTGTTCATCCGATTAACCGTAAAGTTTACGGTAGAGAACATTTTTTTTTCCTTTATGATTTTGAAACCATTTACAAAAAGTACGGTTATAAAACCATGAATACAAAAATATACGGTTTTTTAATCATTTACAACTAGCATTTTTTCAAAAACGTGGAAAAAAATTTTTTATTTAACTAGACGTAGAAGCTTAGCTTTTCTTAAGGTAAAGGGCATTGGAGAGAGCCGGACACTGGAAATTCTTCATGTGCTGAAAGGAATGAAAAAAATATTGTGGTGTCAACACTAGGACTCGAACTCCAGTTCTGTTTGTCTTGAGATTGCTAGATAAGCCTGCTCGGCTATGATATGTACGCAGTTGCAAAGAACTAAGTAACTTCATTAGGTGGTTCTAGTGAGTGCGATAAAATTCTAGTTGTTTAACCGTATTAGATGAAAGCAGATAATAAACAGTTTTTCTCAAACTTGCCATTTTATTTATGGTCATTTGACTGTTTTGATTAAATATGGTAGACAAACCATTCAATAAATTGTTATTTAACCATTTTTTCAAAGAAATTTCTAACAGTGTGGTTTGACTGAGACAGTAATATAGAATACTCAAACTATCATTTTAATCACATCTTTTTGTATGGATAGATTCTATTTTAAAACAAAGAAACAAAAAAAAAAAACGAAGGCTTAGAATCAAATTATAAAATGAGGCACTCACAGTAAGAGACGTCGTAAATTTCAAAAATATTAACATTTCCTTAACCATTTACTTTTTCGATAACTTGAAGATATTCCTGAGAATCTCCTTCCAACTTCCTTTCTGTATAATCCAGCATTCTAGTATTTGATGCTTTCAGTCCCACTTTCCTCAGTAGTGATTCTTTAAAATATCGATAACTTTCTTTTTCTTTTGCTCGCTTAAATAATGATTTGCAATTACTAATGCCCAAATCTTTTTGAATTCCTTTTAGAGAAGCTTCTGAAAATATATATCAAAGATGATATAAATGAAGATTTAAAAAAAAGAGAGAGAGACTTGAAGTTTTCATTTAAAAAAAAAAGAGAACTAAAGATTTTTCTTTTTAAATCATGTTGTTTAAATGATTAGAAGATGCCCTATAACAAAACTTTTTGAAATCCCACAATTATCCATGTTGAACACCTTATTGCGATAATTTTATCAACTATAGTCACTGCAAAAATTGTCTAATATAGTGGAAAGAAATGATTCACTCTGCATCATTTATCACTGTTTCAGCAGTGGAAAATCGGAATGACTGAAAGCATTAAAATAGTCCAAATTAGCTAATCACAGTGTTAATATTCTCCCGCTTTAACATAACTATAGATTTAAGAAGACAGAAAATACTGTTTTGTCTTCCTCTAACCTTTGGTATCAAAATGATATAAACATTCTTTTGAAACAAAAATAAAATTTGAAAAAAAGAAGTTACATTGAATGCTAAAATATTTAAATTAGAGTAATTTACAAAATTTAAAAAAAGTCAAAATTGCTTTAAGAAAATCTTAAAACAATTTACATGTATTGTACGACAATCGTAAATATTGCTTTTATGAAACGATTAACCTATGACTAAAATGAGTTCAAAGCTTTGTGTGTTTCTTGGCGTAATAAATTTTTATTTATCTGTTTATTTATGTTATTATTTTGTTTATTCATTTATGTAATTAAAAAGGTTAAAAAAATTGTTAGAAAATTTCAATCTTACTCTTCAAAAAAAGGGCTTTAACAAAAATAGAACAATTTCATAGCGGAAAAGATAATTGAACGAATTTCGAATTGAATGAATTGAGAGAATTTCGAATAAAAAAAGCAGCATTTCAATTTTATATAAATATCTAAACTTTATTCTGTTTATAAAATGTAGAAAATTTTTATTTATTTTTACATCATTATAGAAATATTTAAATTAGTTTATTTTCTGAAGTCAACATTGTATAAATAAACTCTACACAAATTAATAACGAAAATTAATGTTTTTAAGTATTTGAGTTATCATCAGCAATAAAGACTACATAATTCTTCTTTCAACATAATTTTAAAATGCACTCTTATTTGTCTGATTTATTCAGTATTAATATTATACTTTTATAGGAATTGTAACAATATTAATATTAGAATCTCCTAGAATCGCTTATTTGATTTAAATTTATACTGAATGAAAACCACGCAGTACAGCAACACCATCTAGTGACAACTTCAAACACTATAATTCTTTTAGAAAAAATGATTATGGGTAAACCTATTCCATAATTTTCCTTTGCTTTATTTTAAAACAGTTTTTAAGCTCGTAATAATTTTCTTAGCATATTAAACATTCTAATTAACTTCAACCAAAAATTTAAGATTTTGAGAGCAATAAAATGCGATTAATGTCCGATAATCTTTGAAACACCGACTTGCAAACAATAATTCAAAAAAAGCAATTATTTCATTATAATTTATTAATGCGTGAAAAACATTTTTAGAGTTCATATTTTCATCAAAATTTTATGATTTATTAATATAAGGTAATGTAGTTTTAACTTTTAAAAAACGTTTTCAAAAATCTTATTTTTTAAAAACGAAAAGAGGAGGAACGAAATAGGAAACAACTTATACAGCGCAATTTTATTTACTAAAAAAATTACTGCTCTCAGCAAATGATTTTATAAATAAAAAAAAATTTTATTTTATATCTGGCGTTGAACACCCGACTTAATTCTGAGTTTACGACTATTAATGTTCAACACTGTAGCCTTGTAATTTTGAACCCAATTCAGAAAATAAGGGAACTCCAGGATCAAATATTGGGGGAATTATACCTTCTTGGGGGATTTTTTGCTGGAACTAACCCACATCTATGTTATAACCGGCAAGGGGACTCTAAACCGTGATCCGTCTACCGCTGAGAATATTTCACGTCATCGCTGTAGTCGGTGCAAGCCGAGTGCGGAATTCATATCGACCAGCCATCGCTGTGATTCGAACCAGGGTCACAATGCAACATCTCCCGCGCCACCACGACTCAAAATAAGGCATTGTCATAGTCGCTTTTTTTTCATTAGAGCCATAGCCATTATTGTCTATCGCTCTAATAGACGATATTATTGGAGTATTATTGGCTATAAAAGCATTATCGGCTTAGAACATAATGGATACTAGAGCATTATTGACAACTATAACCATTAATGGCTATTATTGGACAAAACTTTTATTTTTGAAAGAAATATAATACACAACTCTTTTATGGGAAATCATAACATAATAACAATAACTTTGGCAAATTTTGCTTAAAATAAAGGTGAAGCATATTTACATTTTCTAGACATGTTTTATAGTCTAGAAAATGTAAATAAGTCTTAACTGATCAGTGAACTATCAGATAAGAATGTTCCGCCTAAACTCATAAATCACTTAGTTACAACCATGGGCAAATGTGGGCAAATATCCCCCCAAGTAGAAAATTTTCAGGAATTATCTTCGATTTAAATTATTCAAATTTATAAGAAGGAAAAAAAGATAAAAATGATTAATCGTTTTACTGTTACATAACTTTTACAAGACTTTTTTGATGCGTAAAATGTAAAGAAATATTGTGACTGTGTATTTTAATTTCATCCCCCTGAAAAAAATTGAAACCCTGCGACTCTCAAGGTTACAACATTTCTTTAAATTTAAGAAATAATTACAATACTTAAATATGGACTAAAACAATATTTATCATAATTGTTTTTTTTTCATTTATTTGATTATTTATGTATTTAAAACTCAAACATTGATCAAGCATTGACACCGAACATTTCGTGAAATCTAAAATGAAAGAAGAAGAAATTTTAATATTTTTTGAACAATTATTCAAAATAATAACTGAACAGAAAAGTTTAATAAACATCAATTTATTCGGACAAACAATATCAATATCTTCACCTTTTCATTTAATTTTGCGTTTTGATTAAGTTTTTAAATCGAAAACCAACCAACAGGTATAATTTTCTGCTATATGTCCAGGTACCTTAGCCTTTATTTAATCTATATACATACATTCATTTCTCTTATGTGGCAAAAAACGAGAGAATTTCTCTGCTTGAATTGGCAATACTGTAGTCATCTACAATAATTCATTTCGTCAGGTTATCTTACGTAATAATTTAAGTATTATTAAATAAATAGTTATACATTAAGTATTTGTTTAGTTCATTCTTTTCCGTGGTCTTAAGTAATTCGGATCCCTGCCAGGGTTAATTGGGTACTTGCAATTCGAGAAGAAGACGATCACTGATACGCAGACACGTGACCTATGACCTCAACACCAGCGGATCACTTTTAAACAAAATGGCGAGTTAAACTAGAGCTCAGTTTCTCCTCGTAAGTTACAATGTTAATTAACGTGATGTTATTTAAAAGCAACCCCGTATCGCACATCGAATTTGTTAAATTATAATTCTTTCTCCTCTACGACTTTTACTTAACTTAGATTTATTATTTGTCTATGTATTTCAGTGTAACCGTGATATATTTTCGTTTTACGCACCTGGCAATTTCGATGCATAGTTTGTTTATGTTCTCAATGGCTGCGTGTCTGTCTCTGTATTAAGTAAGAAAGTAAGAAACATATGGTGAAAAAGCTGAAATCTTTGAGAAAGAATATAGAATGAGTCACTTGAGAGTGATACCTGATGGGCTTAGCTTACTCGAAATAGAATGGAAAGAAAAGTTGCTACTGTAAACAAATGTCATGCTTCAACAACCAATCAGGATCAAGATACCCATACAGCGTCACTTGCAGGTATCCTATTGAGGCATTTGTCGATTTAAAAACTAATCAGATTCGACATACACTCGTCTTACCTGATTTAAATTCCCTGATTAGGCATAATCACTTTACTTCTTCTCGCGTTGCCGGTAATTGATTTGTTAAACTTTAAGTATTTGTTTCGATACATTCTGTTCTGTAGTCTTAAGTGATAGTTTAAGTAATATTGAATGGTAGGTTCCACGTTAAGTATTTATTCAGAACTATTTTGTATTTTTATAGAAATAAAAACTTACTTACGATTATTAATTATTTAGATTTCTTTTGATCCTTTCTAAAATGGCTGTAGAAATTTTAAACATAAACGGTGGTATGGTGTAGTCCAATGCCAATTATTGGTGATGGAGCTTGTCTTTCTCTAACGATAGAATATACATGTTACATGAACTGGCTCGAGAGGTGAGTGAGGAAACAACGTAATTGGGATGAGTGTTTTTTTATCTTATTTTATGACACATGAAAATAATTTTAATTTTTCTGTCCTAGTAATAAGTGTCCCGAACACCTACTCACGTTAGTTTGTGGAATTAACTGGCTGCCATATAGATTTTAAATTATTACTAAAATTACAAGGACTGGATAGCCTGATTGGTAGGGCGTGAGTTTGATTCCCGCCAGTGCAGATGGTGCACGTAAAATCTGTCGGGTCACAAAGTCCTCCATATTTCCATAACAAATCAATACTTCTGGGGGTTACTGAATTGGAGATTTACAGTTCTCTGATTCCGGTCTTTGGATGATTGAAAGAGTCCATCCTATAAACGGGCTCCTATAAAGTCGTATTCTTGGTGATAAATGGTGCCACTGAAAAATAAGAAACTCACCCTCTGCATTAAATTTGCTTGTTTTCACCAAGAGGGCTTGCTGATATTGGCAAGTGGCATTAGAAACAACAAAAATTAAAATTCCTTACACTATCGCGAACTTCTCTTGAAACTTGCTACAATTGAAATCTAAATACCCCTGCACGGGCAACAGCTGGTATTTTTGATTCTTCCCAAAGCTTCAAGAAATAATTCATAAAATTGTTCAAGAGAAGGTCTTAAAAATTGGAATATTAAAAAAAAATTAATTTTTCAGAAATCAAGGGAAAAAGTTTGTTTTTAAAAAAAATGGTAATTCGTAAAATCGAGGGTCTCCTATAAATATAGTTAGCTAAAAGAATATTTCTTCAAGAGGATAACAAGGCGTAGGGGACAAAAAAATTTTCGTATTATCGAAAAACTCATGTTATTGAAGTTTGTGATATCATGGTTCAATTGTATATTTAATATAAATTTTAAGCTATGCATAATTAATGATATGCATAATACGAAAAAATAATAATAAAATCATAATAATTATGAAATGATTTGAAACCAAACACAATCCCTTGAACTTGGGCTATTATTGCAACTTCATCCTCCAACTTATTTTTTTAAATACATATTTAATTTTCGATTATATTTTTTCCAGGAATATTAATTAACAATAGTGCGAAAAGTCAACTCTTAATATTGCTTCAGTAACTTTTAATAAAATTGTACTCTTCATTATTTTAATTGAAAACGATATATAAGCACTGTTTTACTTACAACTTATTATAAAATTAAACAGAGGTTACTTACTGTTTAATAATCATGAAACTACAAAGTAGGGATAATAAATAAGTATTACCAATAAGTACCATTATATAAAGGATAAAGAAACAAATACCACGTGATAACATTTGCTAATTTACTGCATACTTTTGTACTGATAACAGCGCTTATACTGGTGAAGCAATGTCTGGATATTCTTTGTATATAATATCATGTAATTTTTCTACCAAATGAGAATGCATGAAGTGCTTAAGCACCAATCATCTTTTCTTTTATGGTTTAAAGAAAAACACCATATCATGACGTTCATCTTTTATTTTTTTAACACAATGTGCCAAAAACATGCAATTAGGAAGACAGTCTTCTATGGTACAACAGAAAATTAAAAATCTTCATTTATTCGTTTAAATTCCTTCTTAAACAAATTTAAGAAAACTCTCCAGTTCATTTTCATTGGACCTGTACTTGTAATTTTCCAAGTAAAAATGCATGTGTAAAATAAATAATTAAAATTTAAAAAAAAGTTTCCCTCAATTTTTTTTTGAAATTTCCCCAAACTTTCAATTCATAAATTGTGGTAAAAAAATTATTTTCAAAATGCATTCGGGAAATTGCTAAAATGAAGATAGAAAAAAAAAGCGCATTCTTTTCAACTGTTTTACAATTAAGAATTCTTCTCAGATAATATTTATTATTTATAACTATTCTTGGAAAAAAAATTTTCTAGCTTTTTTTGTTAATCTCTTTTGCAATATATTGTAAAATTTTGATAAAAACAGCTTCTTTGCTTTTGCATTAAAGACTCGTCTATTCAATTTCTCAAGTCATTAAATCCTCCAATATCATTCCCTATGCTTTAAAAAAAAATTGTATATCCATACTGAAATCACAAACACTTTGAGAAAACAAATTCTCTTCTAACATTTCATTTTTTTCCTTTAGAAAAGTTTAGAAAACGATAATAAAAAAAAGTAAAGAAATGGTTTTTACTTAAAATCGTTCAACTTTCACGATTCCCAAGAAATATTTATACTTTTTAAAATTCAGAAGAATCTTATTTTCCGAACAAATAAACTAAATAATACATAAATATAAAGGGAAAATATCATTTTCCTACCTATTGGAATTTTCGAAGTTTATTTTCAAATTTATATTATTTTTCAAAGAGATATTTTATTTATTTACACCTTACAGAAGGAAACTTTATAAACGGTTTTTTTTCTAATCATCGAACTACCCAGTAAGAAATAATGGCTTTGGATTGGCCTAAGACTCTTCATTTCAATTTTTAAAATTTTAAAAGGTTACCTGCTCAGCAATTTCAGTAAATTGTGCAATTGCGCTTCATTCACAGATTTTAAATAATTACGAATTCCTAAATTATAATAACTTTAAGCAGTTCCACTTTGAATGAAAAATAATAATAACAATAAACAATTAAAATTCAATTACATTTTGTCTCATGAACTTAGTTGGCACTCTTTTATAAAGCAAAAAAAACTCACGCCTTGGCCTGGCAAATTAAGCAGTACGTAAATATAGGGAAAGGGCATGCTCATAGCAATTCAAAACCGTTAAGAATTCTTCTCAAACGATATTTATTTTTAAGCTATTCAATGAAAGTTCTGCACTCGAGGAATTACTCGCTCTTTGAACTTGAAAATGGCAACAAGATTTTTCTTCTTTTTTTTTATGATCAAGGTAAAAGTTGTTAAATTCATTCCTTCCGCACTTCCAGTCACCTTTTCACAGTGTCAACTATTCGAAATGTTAAATGCAATTTATCTCAGTTATTTCGCCTGTCGACTCTGCATGTGGAACTATCTTTTTCCGCAATCTTTTGACTTAAAGCGACCATCTTTTTAAGGTCAGATCGAGGTTGGAAGTTTGCACACTTTTCCTTAACACATTTTCTCTCTCCTCTTTTCTTACTTTATTTTATTTTATTTTATTTTATCTTATTTTATTTTATTTCATTTTATTTTATTATTGTCCTTTTATGATTATTTGTATAATTTCGTAAGTTAATTCAGGTTTTCTTTCTTCTCAGTTCTTATTTAGTTTTGAATTAATTAGATTTGAAAGTTACTATTCGCGATCGCAACGAACTATAGGGGGCGTTGTTGTATGAGACTAATACCTGCGATTTCTATATGAACAGTCATTCATTTACTCTAGAGACGCCTTTAATGTAGCGTGTAGTATTGAAACGTTCCTTCTTTATCGTGGCTAATTAAATTTAAAAAATAAAAATGTTTAATATCATTTCTTATGCAAACGAAAACAAAATGGTATCTCTTTTTTTTAGAGAAAGAACATCCAAAACACATCGGAAAAATATTTGCACATAAACAGAAAAAAAATTTATATTCTTATAAGAGTTAAAGCCTAATGCCCGAGAAATAGTTTTACTAAATTTAATGTTGTTGTTGTTAATTTACGTCGCACTAGAGCTGCACAATGGGCTATTGGCGACGGTCTGGGAAACATCCCGGAGGATGATCCGAAGACATGACATCACAATTTTGATCCTCTGCGGAGGGGATGGCACCCCCGCCTCGGTAGCCCGACGACCTGCACGTGAAGTGGAGCACTTTACGGTAGTACAGTTTAACGAGGACCAATACCGCACACCCTCGATCCCTACGCAGACTGATCCAAGTGTACCACCCGCACACTGATCGCAGCCAGTGATGCTTGACTTCGGTGATCTGCTGGGAACCGTGCCTTAACGATCAGTCCACTGCGGGACCTAAATTTAATGATATAACATGAAAGGCCTATTTAAACTTTACATTCCATAGTTTTAAGAATCATATTACTTCAAAAATTAAAATGAACAAAAAAAATACGCAAGCCTCATAATTTTATGAAATTTAATTTAGTAAAAAAGTTTTTTGACAACAATTTTTATCAAAAAATTTCATGTTTCAATAAAAATCATTATTTAGAAACTAAAAAACGTAAAATAAAGAATGCTTACGATACAAAGCAAAAAAGAAAAAACCAATTCTAAAAATTCCTTACATTAAAATAAACAACTTTCATGTTTTCTCTTTTTTAATTCATAATCAGACGCAGAAAACCATTCTATAGAAAACTATCATCAAATAAGAAAAAAACTACTTAAAAGTAAAAATTTTTATTTTATAAAAATTAACACTTACCTGCTTTTTATAAATCAGAAGAATTCCAAAATGATTTGTTCTTCGATTTTTGTTACCATTTTTTAGTGCTACGAAAATTTGTCTTTGGGATTTGCCAAAAATAGAACAAGATGCAATTTTATTTTTTCAGGAGCGAAATATTTTGCCTATTGTCCACCGAAATCCGATAAACTACTTTGATTTTAAATAAAGTGTTTCATTTTATGATTTGTCACAAAAATTTTAGGTGTAGATTGGCGGCACTTAAAAACCGCCACATCTGTAGCTGCTGTGGCGCTAATACATAAGTACCGAATTTTTATTCATACTTTTCTGATTCATATTACTTGAAACATTAGAATATGCAAGAAGTATACATAAACACATAATGTTATACCATTTATGTTTTCAAAAAAGTATTTTGACAACAATTTTTATCAAAAAATTATAAACTATAAAACGGAAAATAAAGAATTCTTAGGATAAAAAACGATTTTAAGAATTCTTTACATTGAAATAAAAACTTTCATATTGTATCTTTTCTTATTATTCATATAGTTCTTAATCAGACGTAAAAAACCATTCTGTAGAAAACCATCATCAAATAAAATTAAAAAAATTTACAATCTAATTTTTTATTATAAAAATCATAACACTTACCTTCTTTATAAATCCGCAGAGTTCCGAATGAAATGTTCTTCGTTTGAAAGTTTTATTTTCAAATAATATGTACATAGATTATCCCTTCATTACTTTTAGATAACATACGACACATCAAAATTTTATAATTGTAAGATCTCTATATAAATTTGAATATGTAGCATAAAAACAGAACAGCTGAATTCTAGTTGAAATGATCTATTCTTTCAAAACTAAAAAATACTTACCAAGAAGACGATAAAAAATTTATAAATCATCAGCACAAATGACACTATTTCAAGTAATTTTGCTGATTCTTTATTGTTGTTTTCCGAATTATATAGATACAGAAATATATACTGTTCTATAACAAAGAAGAATATTCTATAACTATTGCAGTTCTTGACATTCTGAATTCACATTTATTTATTGGAATGACGAAAGCAATGTTAACTTCATTTTAATTTGTAATGAATTGAAGACAGAAAAAATTATTTTACCGTAATATACACATTTGTAACAGCAAGTGATCATGAAATTGAAAGTTGTGTTGTTGGTAATAGAAAGGTAAAAATTATGGAGAAATTGTTCTTCAAATGCTTGCCGTGTTCTGCTTCAATGTTTGGCATGTTCTGGTTAGTTTTTTCAAGTTCTTCAGCTTTTCCTTAGGGAAATTTTTATTTTTATTTGCTGCTAAGAAAATGGCGTCCGTCATGGCCAATGATTTCGATGGAACTAAATGAAAACGTGATGAATTAATGTCTGATATTTACAGGCTCTCGCTAGAGGGCGTACTCGAGCGTTGCGATCGCGAATATACTTTGAATATTAAAATAGAGTAAATAGTTATAATGAATATTAATAATTCATTATAACTAATATATGAATATATATGCTAATAACTAATATATTAATAACTAATAACTTAATATACTAATAACTAATATAATATATACTAATAAGTAATATATAACTAATATATGAATATACACCGAAGAGCCATTACATTATGACCACCCTGCTA
Organism: Parasteatoda tepidariorum; assembly: GCF_982258835.1. Taxonomy (NCBI): domain Eukaryota; kingdom Metazoa; phylum Arthropoda; class Arachnida; order Araneae; family Theridiidae; genus Parasteatoda; species Parasteatoda tepidariorum. The sequence continues at coordinate 16,719,578 of NC_141762.1, forward strand.
ATAACATATAACCTTTAGCCCTCAAAACTGCTAGCACCCGCCGTGGCATTGATTCCACAAGGTGCTAATAGGTAGTCTGAGGTATCTGGTACCAAGCGCTCACCAACTGGTCCTGCAATTCCCTCACATTGCGAGGGGGTAGCGTGGCAGCACGAATTTGGTTTTCCAAGTAGGACCACAAATGCTCTATTTGATTAAGGTCAGGTGATTTTGGGGTCCAAGACATGACTTGAAAGTCACTGGAATGTTCCTCGACGATTCGACCCTTATGACATGGTGCATTATCCTGTTGGTAAACACCATCCCCCGTAGGAAACACTGTTGCCATGAATGGGTGAACCTGGTCTGCAACTATGTTCAAGTAGCTTACAGACGTCAGGGATTGTTCTATGAGGATTATGGGTCCTAATGTGTCCCATGAAAACATTGTTCCTGGTCGAGAAACCATGAAAACCTGGGAGAGCCCATTGTTATAGATCATTGGTTCTCAACGGGGGCGATACCGCCCCCCTGGGGGCGCTGGGAGTATGCTGAGGGGCGGTGAACTTGTTTTGGGCAGTAGGGGGACGTTGGGTATGTTTTGGGCGGTAGGGGGCGATGAGCATGTTTTGTCATTCAAATTTTAAACTTAGAAATAAAATTATTAAATTAAGATTTATTTAATAAATAAAATTAATCTAAAATTAATATTAAGGAAAAAAAATTAAATTAATATAATAAATAAAGATTATCCGATACACCATTTGTACCAGCAATAAAACGAACTTATACGGCACCTATTCTTCCCTCCGAACCAACACACCTCAGCGCATGAGTCTGTACCTTTTGCCTTTGACTTATTCAAGCCATTTGGTGAAAATTGAAGTCATTGCGCTTTCAGAATGAATTTTTGATTTGACCCGTGTTTCTTATAATGGTTTTTCTTAGCTTCATTACAGTTTTTTCCCCTGTCACCAACAATGTTGGTTAATAAAAAGAGGTGTCATCAATACAGTGCCACATACTTGAAGTTGGGATTTGTTCAATCACTGTTGAACTCTCAACTACCCATGTGTTTACTTAGTAATAAAGTTTTATCTAATGAGGTAATGAAATCTTACCGTTATCAGGAGCATATGCAAAAAACTTATCCTGACAAACAAAATAAAGATTTGACATTTTTCATGAACATCTTCTTTCACGCTTCTGAAGGCACCTTCGGTCTCTGGGTTACTAGCAATCTCATCACGAAAATGCGACGATGGTTTTATAACTTCTTATAATATATCAAAATTTATTGCTAAATCTGGGAAAGCTCATACCATCGGAGCAGAGTTGATACTGCCTTTTTGTCCAGGAAGTTTTAGAAACAGTTTTACACCATCCAGTCACATCCATTGTAATAAAAAAATATCCCGTAAGCAACGATACAGTGCGGCGACGAAATGATGAATTGGCTGAAGACGCTGAAATTTCTTTACGCAAACTTTTGATATCCAACGAATTTTCCCTTCAAGTTGATAAATCAACCTTGCCAGATAATGTAGGCTTTACTGTAAGCATAGGTCCGGTTAGTAAAGGTAGGAAAAATTATTCAAGAGATGCTTTTTGCAAGAAGCTTGATTGTAGATATCAAAGGTAAATCTATTTCTAATACTTTCAAAGATTATTTTAAAGAGAAAAACATTCCTCTTGAGAATATTATGTCTATTACCACTGATAGGCTCCTGCAATGGTGAGTCGACTTTGCTCTTTTGGAAGGGAAGTTACCAGATATCTTAGCTGTTCACTGCGTGATTCACAGAAAGCATTTAGTAGGGGAAAATCTCAGCAACCGTTTGCATCAATCATTGCAATATGCCATATCTGCTGTGAACAAAATTCATAGAAATGCTCTCTACGATTGATTATTCAGACAGCTGTGAAAGAAAATCGATAAAGAATTCAATCACTTGCCGATACTTCGCTGGCTTTCCAATAGCTTCTGTCTCAATAGGTATTGGAATCTTTTCGACTCTATGCTTGAGTTCCTCGAAAACAGAGATGTAGCTCTGAGAGACAGATTGCTGGAATTTAAGAAAGACTTTGACAGATTTATCTGTAAAATTTAAGGGTGATAATTTACATCTTCAAGGCAACGAGCTCAATTTGATCCCTACAAAATCAGTTATTTCTGCCTTTCTAAAAAAACTCATTTCGTGGAAGCAGAATTTTGGTTGGAATGAGTTCAGCCAAGTAGGAGAAATTCACTCTGATGACGCACAAGAATATTGTCAACACCTTGAATCTTTGCACATGAACTTTTCTGACCGTTTTAAAGATGTTTTGTTCTCTAGAAGTGCCTCAATGGGTTTATGGGTTCTGAACCCTTTTGTGAATATTGAAACAACAGAGGTTCAGATTTACGAGGAATTGGTTGAACTTTTAACTAAGTAAACTTTGAAAGGATGATCGTCTCACAGAATTTTTGCTTAAAGGTAACATCAGTCGTCTCTATCCTGGACTGTAGACTATCATTAAACATTTTTTAATTGCCTCCCCTTCCCCCTAGCTTGTCGAACGTGGAATCAATGTTACAGATCTTATCACAAAAAGGCGAAATCTACTCAAAATTGTGCAACGAGGGGATTAGCGTCTTCATCTCACTAAAAGTATTGAGCCGATCGTTAAGAAATTGATTCTGAACCATTAAGTACAATCATCCCACTAGCATAGTTACTTGAATGTTTCGCTGATACTACTTTTTAGTGCTAAAAATCATTTTGGTGGTTTTTTTTTAATTATCTGATTGAGAATAAATTATTTTTTTAAGCATAGGTTTCTTTGTTGTATTTGTTTCATTAAACGTATTTATTTTTATTATAACAAATAGACTGCAATTACCTGCCGCGAGAAAATTATCGAGTTAATGAGCACATTATATTTTTTAAAGAGACCAAACAAATTTAAAGCGTAAAGAAATTAAGATTTTGCTTATAATTCAGCACACCTCCCTGCGTTCCCATGTTCTAAACAACTGCATTTTCACAAAGGGGGGCGTTAAAATGTTTTTTGCTCCTTAAGGGGGCGGCAACGTTAAAAAGGTTGAGAATCTATGTTATAGATGGAGGGTGGTCATAATGTATTGGCTCTTCGGTTTATATAACTAATATATGAATAACTAACATATGAATAACTAACATATGAATATATAATTCTCTTACGTGGCTCCCAAATTATGGCTGTACTTCTTTACCGCCGGTGGCAACGTTTGCTTTGTTTTGTTTACGTTTTGAAAACATCAAAGCATTCTGCCTTTTAATGATGTGTTTCTGATCTAATATATATAATTCTCTTACGTGGCTCCCAAATTTTGACTGAAGTACTTTGTACAACTGAATAAAATTCTTTTCACAACACTTAAATATTTACTTTATTTTCTTCATATATCAGTCGGCAAAGAATTCTGTTAGGTTAAAAAACATTTCGCTAAAAAAGTAACGAATTCTAACAGAAATAAAAATAAACAACTTAAAAAATAAAAATGCTGTTGCCAACCATAGAATTTTTTGAAAGTTAACTTAATAAATCAAAATGACATAGAAGCGCAACTAGATCAAAATTATGATACCCTGAGCGCTTGACATAACAAATCTTTCAATTCTCTAAGTGTTGTATCGCCAAATGCCCAAATTAACAATTGTGTTTTTAAAGAAATTCTATAAAAAGCTTTAAATAAACAACCTACTTCTACAACTGCTTCTTGAAGAACTTGGCTCATTGATTAAAAATACAATTAAATTAATATTTAATTGTATTTTTACAGTACTAATTTAATTTTACATTACTAACTTTAATTTTACAGTACTAACTTCACTTCTACTTTCTTTATTGCTATGACCCTCTTTCATTACATTTTACAGCTTCATGCTAAATTTTAGGACTTTAAGTTGTTTTGTGGTTGAATACTGACATTTAGAAATGTGAACATAAAAAAGTAATATTTAGAGGTTAAGAGTTTGCCTCAGAAAAATTTGAATTGTTGGCATTGAATCTAACAATGGAAACAATCGTTTTTGTGAAAAATTGAATTGTATTGTTGACATCAAAACTAAAAATATTGTGTTTCAACTTAACAATACTACCTTAATTTATACTTTAGAATTGCCTCGGAGAATTTGAATTGTTAAACAAAAAGTTTTATTTTAACTGACAAATACTATATTGTAATTTTAACTTTTTCTATCACTATACTCATTTTCTTACTCTTTTCTTTGTTTTTTATACATTTTATATTTCTGTGATAAAATAAAAAAACTTATAGTTGTTCTGCTTCCGAACACTGATGAAAACACAAAATGATGGGCTTCATCAACAATCAAAAATATATACATTTATTTTACAAATTCCATATTATTAGGGTGGTGCCCTTCAGAGAATTAAAAATGCAAAATTATCTTCATCGAAGCCGATGTTTTACATCCGGCGTTCAGTGGCAGACTACTATTTCATACTGTTTTACAACACATGGCTTTTCTGGTGGGAAAGACTTTGAAACAAAACTTACAACACTTACTTTTCTCAACAACTGAAATTTAAAATAGTGTGATTAAGAAAAATATGTGAACTGTTTGCAATTTCAAATTAATATTGAAATGTACAGGTTTAGAATTTTCTACAGTTAAAAGTTTTCGGAACTTCAGTATTCAAAAAGGTATACAAAAGCGCATCCAATGAGTGAGCAAAGCGAGCATTGAATTGCGAAGGAATCCGAAATGAACTGCGAAAGCAGTTCCGGGGGTTGGTGAGCGTTAGCGAGCAGGGGGCGAAGCCTCCTAGTGAATATTAAAATAGAGTAAAAAGCAAATAAAATATTAATATCTATAAACCCTTTACATAAATTCCTTGCGTATTTTAATGAATAGAGCATTTAATGCTGCTCCATTGTCCGGGAACGATAAACTGATTTTTTTATGATTTGAAAAAAAAAATTATTATGTATTCACATTGGCTCTAAGATATTTCAGGTATATACAAATCATTTTTCTGATATGTATACCAAGTAAATTCATACGACACGGTAGAAAAGAAAGGTTGAATCCACATTTAAATGCGACGCTCCTAATTTTTTCATTTGATTATTATATTAGCTATATTTTAGCTTAAAAAGTAAGTTTTTCAAGGCTCTTTCTTTAAGATTTATTTTTAAAAAATAAAAAAAATTTAGTTTATTGTGCAAAATAGTTTGTTTATCAGAATAACAAATAGAAAGTCATAAATTTTAATACAGTATTATGTAACAACTGAAAGTTTGAGTCTTGTAAAGAATAATTCTCTTTAGATGACAGCAGATTAAATCTCCTTTTCTTTAAAAGACTTTTTTGATGTCAAGAACATATCGGTGTAAACATGCAATATAAAAATGCATTGTGGTTTTTGTTTGAATAAATATAGAAGCTTCTGAACAAACTACTTATTCAATATTACATTTTAGGGAGATATTGTGCTTCATTCGTTTTCGTGATATACATATGATTACTTCAAAAGATAAGTTTTGAAACTAATTGTTTGAGACAACAATTAAGCAAAATATAGTACAGTGAAACCTGTCAGGTTGATGTACCGCAATACCGATTAATACGCTCTTCAAGTTTTGACAAAAATCGTGAATACGCCAGACAACAAAGAGCAACAAAAGGTTAGGAAAAAAACTCTGAAAATCGTTTAAGTTTGACCAAAATGTTATTGAATTTAATTACATACATAAGAATTTATGGAACAAAATTAAGTTATTCTTTTTCTTATTTCCCTAGTCTTGTTTATTATTGTTGTCAAAAGAAATTATCTCTATCTCCGTGCATAAGGGAATTATTACGGTAGTAAAAATAATTAATGCACAAAAAGCAAGAGCAACAACTTATTAAAGTAACATTTTGAAGGGCATATGCATGTTTAAATTGCTTAATAATTATACACATATATATATATATATATATATATATATATATATATATATATATATATATATATATATATATATATATATATATATATATATATATATATATATATATATATATATATATATATATATATATATATAATTTTACATATCCGTAGGCTCCGATACGTTAGTTTCGAGGTAACTGCGCATGCTCATTCACTGTTTTGGGCATACGCATGCGATAATGTCAGTGAACTACGCACTATTTACATTAAAAAAGTAACAAAACAGTTTATGAGCATACGCAGTTACCTCAAAACCTTAATCTTAAGTGACCTTAAGGGTTACCTTAGGGGAGCGTGAGGGATGCGAAATCTCTCTGGTGTTGCTAAAGTCTTTTTTTTTTTCGACTTATTAATAGCAGGTGCATTCACAAGTGTTTTCATTAATATACATTAGAGAACCGGAGTCTCTCTGGGAATAGAGAGTTCTCCTTCCAGGTGAGATGAAACAGGTTCGAATCTCAGGGATGACTGATCGATACGAATTCCGCACCCGGTTCGCACCAATCGCAGTGCTAACGTGAAATATCCTCAGTGGTAGACGGATCATGCATTAGAGTCTTGGGTTACATGACCGTTAGAATTACCATGGGAGATTTTAGTGGTTTTCTTCTCCATGTAACACAAATGAGGGAAATTTTCCATCATGAAGTTCCATCAAAAAGTTCTTCATGATGGCAATTTCTCCCAATACTTGATCCAATGGCACCCTCGTCTTCTGGATTGGTTTCAAAATTACAAGGCTACGGAGTTGGGTATTAGTAGTTTTCAACCCAAAATTGGATCGGCTGTTCACAACGACGGTCATTAAATAAAATAAAATGTACATTAGAAAAAGAAATGGTTTTATTCATAAGGGCTTTAATTTTGTAAACAAACATGTCCAGGCATATAATTCAGATTTTTCGAGCCCTGTAAAAAAAATTATGTTTTTTCTTAAGTAATAGTGAAAACATTTTAAAAATTATGTTGATTTGAAGTGTAATAAATAAATTTGTCTCAACTCTAAATTTATGAAACCAAAAAAAAAAATTTAAATCTATTTTATTCTGTTTAAATTAATATTATTCATTCTACTTTTTCATCCATTATTATTCATTCGTTCTATCTAATTTCTAATTATTTCACATTTCTATATAATTTAAGCAATTTTTTACGACAATGCTGAATAAAATTGCGTGAAACCCTCTAAGAAATATAACTTTCTTAATTTTCTCAGGGGTTAGGTCGGACAAGAGAGGAAATAAGGTAGCAGCTCTTTGGTCACTTAACACAGAAAAAGTTGTTTTTCATTTTCAGCCACCCTTGTCAGCTAATTCATCGATGGAAATCAACACAATGAAACAGAAAGCTTATTTCTGCCACGATTAAAAGGTCACGGTCAGAGTTACATAAATCTCTCCCAACATATAACCTTCCGGCTACGAGCATTGTGCCGGAATTGATCTTATCAATTATCTCCTATTCATTTCTTCAATTTTACCATTCATTTCTCTCCCTCAACAATTTGTCATCATCAAAGTGTGGAATTTTTTGCATCAAAGCGTAAGAAAGAGTCATAACTTTTTTTTTCTTTCTCTTTATTCTCACAGGAGCTCGAGAGATGTTTGATTAAAAGCCAAATATACAAATTCAAGCTTGAAGCGGTTAATGGTATTCAAAAGTCAAGAGATAAGTTGGATAAATTAAGTTCGTGTTAGGTTATTCAAGCAGTAGAGTTGCTAGGAAAATTATAAGAAAAATTACGTCAGCTAGGAAAAGTAGTTCCGTTTCAAAATGTATGCCAAATTGTCCGCGAACAGATAAAAATCTTTAAGAGCTTATGAAGTACTTGGTATTTCCTAAACTTAGTCAAAGAAAATTACACGCAACATCAACTAAATCATAAAATCCGATTTTGTTTACATATAAGAAAAGTTTCTGTTTCTATTATTATTATTATTATTATTATTATTACGTTTTTATCAATAATACTCAATACTCAATTGTTGACTGAAGGTAATTCAAATTTAAAACCATGACGAACAAAATTTGTTGTCATTTTATCTTTTATCAACAATAGAAATTTTAACAACTTTCAGACAAGACAGTGTACTGTAATTCTGATTAGTACTCTTTGCTTGATGATGACAATAGAAATTTCAATCACTTCAGAACAGCTAATCCCTGGCAATTTGCGACTAAATACAATACAAATTTAAAAAATAATTATCTATCCAGTACAGGCACAATTTACTGCTTTTTTATCACCTATAGAAATTTTAACAATTTGCAGACAAGCTACTTTTCACTTGCGTCCAGCTAATAGAGAAGTACCGAAAATTAAATCCAGTTAGTTTTAAGCAATTGAATTTTTAAACTTATTTATTAAATATTTATGTATCTCAAAAAAACATTAAAGGAAATTTAATAAAAATGTCAGGTTTTACAGGAAATAATACTCGTATTTTTTAGAGAAAATATTTTAAAAAATGTAAAAAGTTATATGTATAATAATAATACGAAGATGCCAACTGGCTCCGGACAGCGGATTAATCTTTCCGAGTGGTAGTCTTTTAACGTATGGTTCTTGATTTAGTAAATTCAATTTACTGAGTCATCATTATTAATTATTCATCTTTACTTTTAAATAATTCAAAGGTTTATGTGATGCACTACTTTATTACAATTAAGTCGTGTTGAACCTTCAAAAAAAATGGAAAAATTAATTGAAAAACTGCACATTTTAGTAGGTAATTCTCTACCATTTTTTTTAAATATTTTGTCGAATCCGGAGCAGTTCACATCTCTGATAATACTACAAAAATCTTTTTAAAAATTAGATGATTTTTTTCGTCACTATATTTTTAAATATATTATCCATTCAACATGCTTTTATTGTATTGAAAATTAGAGTAAAGGAATAAAAAATTTTAAATTGCAGTGAACTTTAGTAATTAACATAGTATTTTAAGTTGTGTAATTGTGAGAGCTGGGGAAAATAAATCAAAGAATTTATATATTAAAAAATATTTCTGTATTAAAATATTATACTTATATATTTAAAAAAATTATATTCAATTTTATATACTTATATATTAAAAAAAGCTTCCCATTTTTTTTAATATATAAATTAAATTCTGATAGCAAAATTCTTTGAATAAATGCAATTATTTTACTGACTTCCAAGATTTACCTGAAATACATTTCAAATTACCAACTGTAATTTGTCTACAAAATCTCTTGAAAGTATTTTGCAACCGACATTATCCGATTTATAATGGATTTGCAGCTCTCCATGTTCAACTCGTAGTCTTATAATTTTTAACTCAACTTAGAAGAAACACTTCTGGAACAAACATCGGAATAAATTCGCCCTCCTGATAGACTTTTAATTGGGGCTTATATTAGCATTACATAAAGAGAATACCAAGTAAAATTTCCCTCAGTTAATTCGATGACAAGGATATTCTAATCCATGATCCGTTCACCACTGTGGCTGTTTTACGTTAGCATTAAGTTTGGTGTGAGTCAAGAATAGTATATATATTCATATTTGGAATAAAACCACTATTAATTAAAACAATTAATAATTATTAAGAATAAATAATATTCCTTGGAAGAATTTATTTTATAATTGTCTGCAAAAAGTTTTATATTTGTGTTAAAGGTTTCCGAATTCTGGTTAAATACGTAAAAAGTGAAATTAACAGACCAAACAACATCCTGAAGTCCAGTAGTAGGATAAAAAGATATTCAGTTCTACGTATAATTCAAGTGTTGCCAAACTTAAAGAAATAAAATTGTATTGCGTAATGGGCTTTCGGCGACGCTCTGGAAAACATCCCTGAGGATGATCCGGAGACAGCACGCATATGTCACATCCCGTTCTGCAGGGAGAACACATTTTAACACCGTCCATTCATCCACAGAACGAGATCATCGATTGATTGACCCGACCCAGAGCACGATCAATCTCCGATCCAGTACCCCCAGAGGTTTTGATTTTTGCTTTGATATTAGTTAAGAAAATCAATACTGCTTAAAATATTGAAAACGTATCGAACATTTTAACTAACGTAATTTTATTTGAATATGGGTCTCAAAAATTTTTTCGCCACTGTTCCTATAAAAAAAAGTACCTTTTCGTGAAAAATTTAATTATAATGAAATATTTGTAATTTCTTTTCTACTATTATGGGTAGGACAAAGTTTTTTGTGCATTAGAATTTGAAGGAAAGTCTGCAAACTCATAACACCAACTTTAAACGAATATGTCCGGAAACTTTTTTTTCGGTACCCGTACGTGCCAGGACAAAATAAGCAGGTGGAAACATTTTATAAGTTTCTAAGAAAACTAAGACACTAAAATTAAAATATACGGCATAAAAACGTTCATAAACAAACACAGAACCGCAAAAGGCAAGGTTTTTTTACCAGTTAGTTCCAGTAATTCGATATATAATGTATTTTGGACCATTTAGGTTAAAATACTGTAATTATTGCTAGGTTAATGTCTTAAACATGATCGTCAGTTCTTGTAATCTCATTCAATCTTAATCTTACTAGCGAATTTTATAGCTCCTTGTCGAATTTAATGACTCTAAAAGAACTATTTTAATCGACCCATGTTTTTGAATGTACCGAGTTCCATGAAAGCAGTAATTGCACACACGACAAGGGTGTGATTTGAAGAATTTTTTTCTTAAAGTTTCGGGGGAGAACACTTTAAACGTAAGAAGCAGGTTTTAAATCGTTTATAAACATTCCATTAAATATTTTAAATAAGACATCAGGCTTAAGAAATTTTAATAAAATTTGTAAAAAGTTTTTAAAGTTTTTCTGAATCTCTAGAGAAAAATGAATGTGTTTCCTTATTTCGTTTCATTTTCCTACCTTTTTCTCTGGGTTTTTTCTATTTTTTGGACATAAAACCTGTTTGTCTCCAAACGTAGAAATTTAAAATTATGTATATAGAGAAATTTTATGAATCGAATAAATTTTTCTAATCGAAATGTGTATAAGTGGAATGAAATGTATGTAAATCAAAAGTTTTATGTGCTGTATATGTTCTGTAATTTTAAAACTTCAATTTTAAAAGGGCGACAGCATACATACAAAGCTAGAATGAAATAAATAGATATGCTATACGAGTGCAAAGTGAACTGAAATTGCAAAAGAATCTGAAAGCATGGTGAGAGCAGCGAGCAGGTGATTTAGTCTCCTTATAAGTTTTTTTTTTTTTTTTTAAAGAAAGTAATCAACAAAAATCCATGAAGAAAAAAAACAGAATAGCACAATACAATTAAAAGAAAAGGCAAAAAAAGCTGGTAATTCTTGTTGCAATACGTAAAACATATTAAGTATCCCTGAAATTATCTGGAAGGAAAAAACAAGAAAACCACAGGAGAATAACTAAAACAGTTCACAATAAAGCTGAATACAAATGAAAACGTCATGCACTGCTATCACATATTTACATTTGCAAACAACATAATTTAGCTATCATAATTTGTTTCAGATATTGCTGCATATTCATAAACCATGTATCACTTACCTAAAATACTTATCATTACATCTTGCTCAATATGGAAAGCAGTGTTCTACCAAAAATAGAAAACGACAGAAAAATTAGGATATTTATTAATTTCTCGCGATATTTTGACTACTAAAACGCGTCAATAATTTAAGCAATTATATTCGAAACCTACGATTGTGTTGTCTTTAAAACAGTGAACACTCAAATTTAAATACTGTTTTCTTTAAACAGAAATAGGTTGCCACTTCTATCATTTTGATAGGGCACTGAGGACCTGATATTAGATAATTTCAGATAAAATCGATTTGTGAATAGTTGACTGATACCAAACTTGGGATTGTTATTATATTGTAATGTTACCTTATTTTTTCTTAACTCTTAAGAACTTTCTGCTATAAATATAAAACGACATTTTCTACATATACTTCATATCATAAGCCGTATCCAAGCCTCATCCAAGTTAATGATCATATTTTTTTCAGAATCTTATCAGTAAAATATGCATAGTGAGCTAGAAAAAAACTAGTTTAATAACTTTTTTTTTAAATAATCGGATTTTCACGTACAAAGTGCCAATCTATATGATTTGAATTATTGACCTCAAATACACTGCTGGCCACCCAAATTGCAACACCAAGAAAGACAAGATATATCACAACAAAATATATTTTGTAGATAACATGTTGACCAAGTAACAAATGATTAAAATTATAGATTTCTGTGAAGAGTGGTTCCTGCCAAAATCAGTAGCCAGAGTAGCCGCCATTGTTGGAGATCACCGCTGCCACACCTCGTCATTGATTGAAAGAGACTTTGGATGTGTTCTTGGGGAACAGCAAACCAATCAGCTTCCACACGTTGCCAAAGTTGATCTAGTGTGGCAACTGGGGATGTAATCTGGGTCAATCGTTGAGCAATCATGGACCACATGTTTTCTATCGGCGAAAGATCTGGGGAGCGAGCTGGCCAGGGAAGCAATTCGATCTGGCGATTGACGAAGAACCCTTGGACAATGCGTGCCTAGTGTGGTCGCGTATTATCCTGCTGAAATATGGCTGTGGGCAAGCTCTGAAGGTAAGGAAGGATAACTGGCTCCAGCACCTCGGAGATGTGGCGCTGGCTATTTAAAGCACCGGCAATGCGTACTGGAGGAGTGTGAGAGTGATATCCAATACCGCCTCATACCATAATACCCGGTGCAGGGCCAGTGTGGCGGTGCATAACGCAGCTGTTTAGCACGGTCTCTCCACGGTGTCTCCAGACACGAATGCTACCATCGTGGTGTTGCAGACAGAAGTGCCTCGTCAGTAAAGGCAATTTCATTCCATTCTGTCGTCCACATCCTTCTTTCATCGCACCATTGGCGGCGGAGACGTCTATGGTTCTGCGTCAAGGGTAGACGAAGCAATGGACGTCTTGCGGACAGACCACTTGGCTGTAAACGGAGTCGAATGGTACGCGCAGACACTGGATGATGCGTTACAGACTGAATGTGCTGTGCTATGGTTTGTGATGTGACTGAGCGATCAGTCACTGCCATGCGCACAATTCACCTGTCATCACATGAAGTGGTGCACTGAGGTGGATGCAATCGAACACGTCGGTTCGTCGGTCCCTCCTGCATCCAACGATCACATATCCGCATTACAGTTGTTTGGTTTCGTCCAACACGACTATTGATTTCCCTGAAAGATAATCCACAATCTCGGTAGGCCACTATCCTTCCTCTGTCAAACTCGGATACTTGATCAAAAGATGATCACTGTTTTCTACGAAGCATAATTGATCTTTTTTTGAAAAAAACACAGGAAAAACACAATTGCCGAACTTGAAATCGTCGAAATCTCCAAACCTTAAATAGCGCTTTGAAGTGGCACCACAGGCGCGCGTAATGTGCGTCTGTGCTGAAATTCTAATCATTTGCATATCTCACCTCCGCTAATGCGTGTTGCAAATGTCATGTTATTTGCATGCTTCCTTCAGGGTGTTGCATTTACGGTGGCCAGCAGTGTACGTTAGTTTAAAGTACAGTTAGCAAAAAAAGATATCACCCTGAGTAGCTTTCACTCTAATGATCTGATTTTCACGTACTAAGTGTCAATCTTAATGGTTTTGGGGATGACTTCAAATATACTAAATAATTAGTGCTAACTATTAATTAAATTGCGAAATCAGACACAAAAAAGTAATAAACATTTCTTGGATTCCTTTGGATTCCTAACCCTCAAAATAGGCAAAAGTTTGAAAAAAATTGGATCAAAATTCAGGGAGCTACGTTTGCAGACTTCAGATTTTACAATAGAAAAATACGTAGATTAATACGGTATAAAAAAAGTTGTACCTCATAATTCAAAATTTGAAATAAATAATAAATAATTATTGAAAATTATTTTCTGTATCTTTGGGTTACCGGGTTTTATGAGTGGGTGCAATTTCTTTTTTCTTTTAATTGCTTAATTAGTTTTAAAAATATGACTTAAAACGCGAAAAGTTATAATAACATTAAGGATTAAGGGATCCAAACTTTGGATCGCTGTCCTAACCAAACTATGGGGCCAATATTTCCCATATTACGGCTACCCCTGTATTTTGAAGGTTAAGAATCCCAAGATGTAAGAAAAAATACGCGTTTACTCAGAGAAAGTACATTTTTCGTACATTATTATTAGTTAGCACAACACTATAAGAATATTTAAGGTCATTCCCAGGAACCCTTAAAATTGACATTTAGTACGAGAAAATCTGATTAATAGAACGAAAGTTATTCAGGGTGATATCTTTTTTTCCTTTTTTTTCATTTTTTTTTTTTTTTTCATTATGCATTAATTTACGAAACTCGACACAAAGAACGTACTTTCCCTGAATAAACATACCTTTTTCCGTAGTCTACCTTTTACCTAACCTAATCTTTTTACTTTTATTTATTTATTTATTTTATGTAAGATTGTGGCTTCTACTTTTTATTGTAAAATTGTGGTTTGATTGCAGCTGCACCTGCCCCCTATTTTTGGGAATAAGTGACAATCTTGCAAATATGTTCCATAAGGAGAACGACTAAAAATTTAGACCTCTTAATGTCAGTTCGACCATTTTACGTACTACACTTTATCTCTGAAACCATTTAAGTAAATAAAAGACATAAAATACAGTTTATTCAAATACAACTAGCACTAGTTATTCAATAATTTCATGGAAAAAATAATTTTTCTGCAATAACTTTCTTTTTTAATGTGACTTGCTGTACTATTGGTCTTTAAAATAAATTTCATATCTAAAAAGAAAAACGTGTTGCTTTACCATTTTCATCTACAATTCTTCAGACTCTTCAAATCAATAGATTTTCTTCACGTGTTAAATCCTTATCATTAAATGACATATAAAATTGAAACTATTCGAATCTTTAATTTATTGAACGCAATTAAATTATTAATTGTAGCACATTTACTACACTATAAAAGAATTAAAGCGCTTATTCAGTAAGAAATATTTGCTATTAGTTTACTAAAATAAAGTATGTTTACTGAACTGCGCCTAAAATAGACACACTTTTCATAATTTGCTTCGAGTATTTTTGAGATTTATTTCACTTAGTTTTTTCCATGTATTTCTTTACTTTTATTGCTTTAAATGGGACATATTTTTTTCTTGTAGAAAACATTAAGCCAAAATAGTAACTGTTATGGTTATTTAGCATTTACGTTTTACTGTAAACCAAACAGTATTAAAAGAACTAATTTCATGATGTCTCTCTTGTTTACGTCATTTACATTAACTCCAAAAAATAGGAATTCCTGGAGCTAATGTCTCAAAAATTTGCTCTATTATGTGATGAGATTTTTTTTATTTGATAAAATTTATAAAATATTTGATCGTGTGGTTTTATTCGAATGAAAAATGTGTTTTTTAATTGAGTATAATCATAAAACACATGCTTTATGATTAAACTTAAAACATTTACATTCACTTAAAATATTACATTCAACGGGATCTATAGAAATAATTAAATCACACAATACTGAATTTTATTTTTTCTTCGATTTTCTTATTAGAAAGAAAAAGATATTCTTTAAAAATCGGTTAAGAGCTTTCTAATATTGTCAGAAATTAGCATTAGCATCCATTGGGTGACGCGTACGTCCCCTAAATCAGTGTTTCCCGAAGTGTGGTACGCGTACCCCCAGGGGTACGGAAACAGTTTAGCGGGGGTACGCGTTCTTATGCGAAATATCTTGCAATAAGCAAAAATTTCAAAATATTTTATTTAAAAACAAGGCTAGTCATGAAAATTTACTATTATGTATTTTCTATTGCCTATTTTTTGCAGAGTTAACAGTTAATAATTAGTGGAGTTAACAGCCAATTGCGACTTTCAAATCTTGTGCAAATTTTTTGTAGCAAAAAATGCATGCATATTTTTATTAGTGTTACACAACGTTACGATAAAATTTAGAAAGGGTACACAAAAGTCATAAGTTTGGGAAACACTGCCATAAATGGTACTTCAAGGCTTATTATCAGAATTATTCGATTATAAGTTCAAGGTAAAGTCTGTGCCTCTGAAATTATTGCACATAACACCCACATTAATTTTGAGTCCTCTCCCTCAATGTGTAAGTTGCATCAAAATCATGCAGTGCGAAATTAAATTTCAAAATATTTTATATTACTTAATAGAAACAAGCACTGGGAAAGTTGTTTGGGCGAAGAAAGAAAAGCGAGCCCCCAACATATAAAAACCACACCAAAAAAGAATCATTGGATTCTTATAAAAATTCGTATCAGCTATGAAAAGTAAACAATCTTATACTTTTTGAAGAGGTGGATCGGTTCACTCACCCCTTGTATCTTTGGTTGAAGTGGCGACGGAAAATGGGCCAAGATCAAAGGGTTAAAGTTCGCCCACGTGATCAAATCCCGGGTCGCGAACCCGAAACGTGCCTTTTCATACACAAACAGAATTTAGAAAGTGAAGAGTCTGTTCTACCCTAAACTAGAAATCGTCGCTTTTAATCATTAATTTCTAAATTGTCCTCCCGGGGGCACCAATAAAAATTCGATTCGTTCTCCACTTTCGTTCCTCAACTGTCCAGAAACAAATGAAGCAAAAGGTGCAGATGCCAGATTCCTAAGTTAAATCTTGAATTCGACTGGCAGACGATCACCTCGCCGCACCTACATGAAAGGGTTGATGTTTGATAAATATGAAAGGAGGGAATTTGAAAAAGGGTTACGGATCGGTTCGACCAATCCCCCTTTGTTTTTATTAGAAATTCTTTGCTTCAGGCTATGGATTATATGATTCTACGGGGCATAATAAATTACCATTATTTTTAAAAGATAACCATCAGACGATAAATGTGAAATGGGTGTGCGACATACTGGAGACTCTTTCGATAGGCTTGAGTAAAGAATAGCATAAAATGTCGCATTTCTATTCTATTATCTAATGATTGCTTATACGATAAAAAAAAAATAATAATAACAACACATTTAAATATTGTTTGTAATAAATCAATTGTCAACAAGAATTCGAAAGCAGTTTTTCAAATATGTGTAGCCTTCGTAGATTGTTATAGGTTTTATCTGTTTTTAATGTGCAGTGAAAGTTGAACCTTTAGGTCATCCAAATAAGCTGCAACTCTAGAGAAAAAAAAATTTCTTGAATTGGATTAAAATGGCTATCTCACACAAAAAGGAGTGTGGGTGCCCTTGGAAAAAACTTCTCTATTAGATCCCTGATAAAAAGAGCAAAAGAAAGAAAGGCTAAACGCAAAAGACACTAAAACGATATATATTCTTAAAAATTTAAATCAATATTCTCATTTCATTTTTATGTCAATGTATGGGGGAGATTTCCGTATCGTGATCTGTGGCAGAATGATCACCATCTCCGCGAGAAACTAAAGAAAAACATCACAGAAAGGGACCAACTCGAAAGGTTCAACTCATAGCCACCCCCGGGTAAACGTTTACATGCTTTTGTTTTAAAAAAATTTGCAAGCTTAAAATTTATTTGGCATCTTTTCTATTGTAGTTGGTATTTGAGTTTCTTAAGTTTCATCGAGTAGTTGAGTTTTTTATTACAAATATCTTCCGTTATTATTGAATATCGAAGGTAATAGGATTATATCTAATACCTTATCCGTAATCTCATAAAATATAAATTACTAAAAATCGAGTTGAAGCCGGAAACCTTGCAGCAAAAATCTAAATTGATGGAAGCTAGAACAAGTCAACATAAAATCAATAAAATAAGTATTTGTAATGAAAATATTAAATATTTTCAAATGATAATACGCACTCAGAGGAATAATATTGTAATTAAATATACTGTAAACGTTTTTAATTTAAGCACTTTTTTGCTGGAACGAAATTTAATCATTTTGAAAGTTAAAAACTTTAATTAACTCATCGTAAATAAAAGTATTGCATAATACACAATTAATATTTAAAAATTATAAATAAAAATAGGAACTCATTTAACAATGTGCATAATTTTCTTGGACTATTTTTCAAAATCTAGTCTTCTTAAATACGTTCTTCTCATAGCACTATTCAAATAACAGAGGTTCTTTTTTTTCTTTCAATTTCAACGAAATTTATTTGATTTTCAACCATAATATAGAAGTTAATTAATATTATATAAAATATAAAAATTAATAATATTATGTTGTATATATTTCATTTTATAACCGTCGTTAAACATCTGACCCAAATTTGGGTTTACAACCACTAATGTTCAACTTCGCATCCTTGTAATTTTAAACCTAATCCAGAAGGCAAGAGAACTCCTGGATCAAGTATTGGGAAAAATTTGCCTTCGTGGAGGACTTTTTTGATGGAACCAACCAGCATGTACGTTGCATGGAGAGGAAGACCACGAGAACCTCCCACGGTTAACCTGACGGCAAGGGGACTCTAACCCAGTCTACCACTAAGGATATTTCACGTCAGCACTGTGATCGGTGCAAGCTGGAAGCCGAATTCGTATCGACCAGAAATAAAGGTATAATATAAAAGTTAATTAATATTATGTGAAACATACAAGCTTACTATGCCTAATGTTTAAAAAAAAATGGCGCCAAATGATTTCAGTCGGCATAATTTCGATTGGTTATCTGACTAACTTGACTAAAAACAACCTATTTTACAGCAAAAGTGCTTTCAGTTATCGTTACAACGCCAGTACTGCAAAAAAATGCATCAAATGTCGCTATAAAAGTTGAAGCAATTTTTTACTGTGTATTTTACTCTGAAATTTTAAAAAGTAAAATGTTTGCGAAGATAAAGTGAGGGGGGATTTGTTGAAGAGTGTTAGTTTTTATAGCTCTCTTTTTGAGTTTTTTTTTTAAAAAAAAATTCGCTTACGCTATCAAATTGCATGGTATTGTATGGGGAAAATTGATATAATAACGGCTTTTATAAGTACTTGTAATAACTTTCATAAGTAGTTTAATGAGTATAATGTGTAATGGATTACTTTTTGACATACTAGAATAATTTGAGTGAGAAAAACGCTTTTGTTTAATTGTCTTGAAATTTTTAAAAACACTGGTTATGATCTTAAATTTTATGATACTTTCACGCTTGAAAAAAATAGTTTTCAGAAGTAAACTTTTTGCAAAAATAAAGTGAAATAAAAGTACAGTGAGATAACAAAAATAATAACAACCTCATAGTCCATATTTTCTGATACAGCAAATAGCCTTACATCAGCACTATATAATTTTCAGAGCATTGCCTAGGGCATCATTCATATCACATATTATATACACATACAAGCTCATCGCCATTCGCAATATGCTTTACTCCTTTGTCAGTGTTGCAATCATATTTCTATTGAATATTCTTTTACCGTCTATTGTTAGCAACAAATTACCCCAAAAATTCCAACAACTCATGATTTATAAAAGTTGAATTTGGTAAGCCACAGCTATCAGTAATCTTCTGAATTCGGAGCTATATAATGAATTGTATTTCATATGGAGGAGTTAAGCCCCTCTAGAGATTTCTGAGAAAAACTTTTTTCTTTAAAAAAAAAAAAAGGTGTTTTAAACGTTAAGGTTAAAACACCTTGATTGACGGAGAAAGTTGATAGACAGGAAAAATAACGAAATATACCAATATTTAGTTGTTGCATTGTCTCTGCAAAAAGATTGACCCTTTTAAACGCTTGTTTATAGAAATTGCAAGTAGCTCGACCATTTTTGCAAGTAGCTCGACCTCGAACTCGAACAAATCTTAACAAACAAATTTTCAGATTAATTTCAAAATTTTTTAAAAGAAAAAGGATTTAAAATTGCACTTCTTACTAAGCAAAAACAATTTTTTAACTTCATTTCATATTCTTCATCTAGTTATAAAAAATATTCTTAAAGATATTTTTTGGGATTTTGAATTTTATTTTTGTAAACGCGCCATTTTTGCCAAAGTCAGTTCATCGATCGAAAACAATTTTTTTTAATTTAGTAGCTATTCTCATGTTTAATCACAAAAGTATAGCGTGAAAATTTCAGTGAATTTAATAGCCTAATTTAAAAATTTCAGATACTGCTAGCCCTTTTTTGATGTCTTAACATTATCATATCTTACTGTAATTATGAATTTTAGTTTAATAAATAACAGACATATTGGCAGTTACTTAACATCAAGTAGAATAAAAGAATATTTTAGGCATTTTATAACACAAAGAGCTTCCTTGGTTTTTCTTTCCCTTGGGTTTATGTAGTGAAACAACACTCTGGTGTAAGTTTTTTTTCGACTGCCCACCCAATTGACACTCGTCAGATTTATTGGCCACTCTTTCATAGGCACCATATTAGGTGGCCTAACATTGCCCTCACACTAAGGTCAGACAGTACATAGAATGAAAGAACATGCATGCCTTGTCCGAGATTCGAACCCAGGATCTTTCTGCTGTGAGGTCAGCTCCCTGATCACTAAAATAGTTGCCGCAAATTTTTGGTGTTCAAAAACATGATGGTGTAGATGTAACTTTAGGTGTTCATATTTTTTGCGATGCAAAACAGGGCATTGCTACCTTTATATCCTTCTTCTAGAAACTCTACAGATTCTATGCGGGGAAAAAATAATGAAATTGCAAAAATTATGTCCATGTATTATTACTTCCAGAATACGCATCCAATATACGCATATTACTTCCTTAAACATAACTCAATACACTAAATTTTCATTCGAGCACGTTGAACTCAAATTTTTATTAGCTTTTCTTTTTTTCTAGGAAGTATCATTAGATGATAACCCAAACTAATTACATTCGATATGCATCAAAAACAAAACAGATTTTGTTCGAAAAGTGAAACAGTTTTCTGTTTTCGTGAGATTCCGACATTTAGAGTAGACGATGATCTTCCAGAAATTAGTCTTCATTAGAAAGAGAAATTTCGCGTGGGTGGCAACCCACAAGCTGTCTCGTAATAAGCCAATGAAAATAAACGCATCACGATTTGAACAAAATACTGAACTCTTACAGGTTCAGCTATTAGACCGAAGATGATCTCTCACGTTGTATCGTGTCTGCTGATAGTAATTTAAATTTGTTGATCCAAATCGGTGAGGTGTTTCATCTGCTTTCAATTATTTCAACGTGATAAAATGTTAATGAAAGCTAATTGAAAATAAAATATTTAACAATAGCTTTAACAGCAACTTTGACCTCAGGGCAATACCATAGCAACACCACGAACAAAAATTGATGAAAAAATAGTAGTACTTTGTTTGAAGTTCATAAAATAAGTAACAACTTGCTGCCCTTGACGACTTGGTCAGCTTTTAAAATTATCTTGTACAACAAATAAACTTTAATGGTAATCAAGCTGTATACACGGCACAGCTTTATTTAAATATTCTGATTCGTCACCCTCCGGCCGGGATAGCCTGGTTTAGAACATTGGGCTTCATGAGAACAGGAGTTCGAATTCCATCGGGCAAAGAAAATCCGTGTTTTAAATGGTGACAGGTGCACGTTAAATCTGAGGGATCACAAAGTCCTTCACGTTTTCATAACAAATCCATAACTCGGAAATAAAAATTACGAGGTCAGGCACGCGTAAATAAAATCTATACTATGATCTTGTTACAGTTCCACTCTAATGGTTGAGTATTCAAAGATTTGAGCCGTGGTGGCTCAGGGGATAGAGCATTCGCCTTTCAAAGAAGTGGGTTCGAGCTCTAACGAATTCCGAACCTGACTCGTACCAAACACAGCGCTGAAAGAAAATATCCACAGCAGTAGGCGGGTCTTATGTTAGAGTCCCCTTTCCGTCAAGCTAATCGTGGAATGTTTTCGTAGTTTTCCTGTCCGTGTAACGCATATGCCTCCACGAGGGCAAATTTCTCCCAATACTTGATCCAAGAGTTCCCTTGTCTTCGGGATTATGTTCGAAATTACAAGGCTACGGAGTTGAACACTGGTAGTTGTAAACCGGCAGTTAAACGACGGTTATAAAATATTTCTGTGGTTACTGAATTGGAGATTGATATCTGTTTCTGGTTCAGGTCAAAATTGCGGTATGTGGATAAATGAATGGATGTATGAATGGATCCACACTCTGTAAAACAAACTGTGACGTGTGGGTGGCTGAAATCGTATTCTTAGCTATAGATGGCGCCACTAAAAAACAAGAAACGCACCCTCTTCCTTAAATTCGCTTGATCTCCCAAAGCAGGCTTGCTGGTATTGACAAGTGGTATTAAAATCAGCAACAACAACAACCTTCTCAAATCCTAACACTTTAATTAGAGTTATACTATATACTAAACAAATTTTTTCATGATCTAGCTGTTACTCAACTTGAAGTACTTTTAAATTTAAACTATTTCCAATAGATGCTCGCTATATTCTAAAGTTCTTGTACTGAATGCACTGAATTTTAGTAATAATTTAAAGTCTGTATGTCAGTAATTAAATCACTCAAACCACCCTGAGTATGAGTTCAGAGCATTTTAGAATAGTAGGCAGCAGAAATATTAAAATTATTTCCATCTCCGTCGAGAGATAAAATAAAATAAAAATTCGTCCCATAACTTGATCACGTGCTGTACTACTTCCTCGCGAACTTCTCGCGATGTAACTTGAGAATCGTATTGTAATTGCTCTTGCTTGAAAAATGAAGTAAATGAAAAATGAAATGACGTGAATGAAATGAATGAAAAAAGCAGAAATTTAATTATTCTATCACCAATATTTGGTATAACAATGTGCAGCACCCTTTCTGAACATTTGACGCACATATTTTAACATGAAACTAGTTTTAAGAGATTCCCTCCGTTCAAAAGATTTAAAACAATTCACAAAGTGTCCGCTCTATTGCTTATTTAATATGAACTGTGGAAACATCATGTGTTGGTTTAAAAAAATCTCATTTAAAGACATTCTTGAAGCGTTTTTGGACAAATGTGGGCACTTTCTGAACATTTGACGCCCATATTTTAACATGAAACTAGTTTTAAGAGATTCCCTCCGTTCAAAAGATTTAAAACAATTCACAAAGTGTCCGCTCTATTGCTTATTTAATATGAACTGTGGAAACATCATGTGTTGGTTTAAAAAAAATCTCATTTAAAGACATTCTTGAAGCGTTTTTGGACAAATGTGGGCACTTTCTGAATATTTGACGCACATATTTTAACATGAAACTAGTTTTAAGAGATTCCCTCCGTTCAAAAGATTTAAAACAATTCACAAAGTGTCCGCTCTATTGCTTCTTTAATATGAACTGTGGAAACATCATGTGTTGGTTTAAAAAAATCTCATTTAAAGACATTCTTGAAGCGTTTTTGGACAAATGTGGGCACTTTCTGAACATTTGACGCACATATTTTAACATGAAACTAGTTTTAAGAGATTCCCTCCGTTCAAAAGATTTAAAACAATTCACAAAGTGTCCGCTCTATTGCTTCTTTAATATGAACTGTGGAAACATCATGTGTTGGTTTAAAAAAATCTCATTTAAAGACATTCTTGAAGGTCTTTTGGACAAATGTGGGCACTTTCTGAAAATTTGACGCACATATTTTAACATGAAACTAGTTTTAAGAGATTCCCTCCGTTCAAAAGATTTAAAACAATTCACAAAGTGTCCGCTCTATTGCTTATTTAATATGAACTGTGGAAACATCATGTGTTGGTTTAAAAAAAATCTCATTTAAAGACATTCTTGAAGCGTTTTTGGACAAATGTGGGCACTTTCTGAATATTTGACGCACATATTTTAACATGAAACTAGTTTTAAGAGA
The DNA here is from genome assembly GCF_982258835.1 of Parasteatoda tepidariorum. Classification (NCBI taxonomy): domain Eukaryota; kingdom Metazoa; phylum Arthropoda; class Arachnida; order Araneae; family Theridiidae; genus Parasteatoda; species Parasteatoda tepidariorum. The sequence goes on from NC_141762.1 coordinate 16,743,318, forward strand.
TTCCCTCCGTTCAAAAGATTTAAAACAATTCACAAAGTGTCCGCTCTATTGCTTATTTAATATGAACTGTGGAAACATCATGTGTTGGTTTAAAAAAAATCTCATTTAAAGACATTCTTGAAGCGTTTTTGGACAAATGTGGGCACTTTCTGAATATTTGACGCACATATTTTAACATGAAACTAGTTTTAAGAGATTCCCTCCGTTCAAAAGATTTAAAACAATTCACAAAGTGTCCGCTCTATTGCTTCTTTAATATGAACTGTGGAAACATCATGTGTTGGTTTAAAAAAATCTCATTTAAAGACATTCTTGAAGCGTTTTTGGACAAATGTGGGCACTTTCTGAACATTTGACGCACATATTTTAACATGAAACTAGTTTTAAGAGATTCCCTCCGTTCAAAAGATTTAAAACAATTCACAAAGTGTCCGCTCTATTGCTTCTTTAATATGAACTGTGGAAACATCATGTGTTGGTTTAAAAAAATCTCATTTAAAGACATTCTTGAAGGTCTTTTGGACAAATGTGGGCACTTTCTGAAAATTTGACGCACATATTTTAACATGAAACTAGTTTTAAGAGATTCCCTCCGTTCAAAAGATTTAAAACAATTCACAAAGTGTCCGCTCTATTGCTTCTTTAATATGAACTCTGGAAATATCATATTTTGGTTTTAAAAAATCTCATTTAAAGACATTCTTGAAGCGTTTCTGGACAAATGTGGGCACTTTCTGAAAATTTGACGCTCATTATACATTTAACTATGTATATGTTACAAACAAGGATCAAATGTTAAAAATAAAGACTACCATACAACAGGGACTAATGCATATCTCAATAGGTGTATTAACATCCAAACATTAACAATCAATGGTATTTAGAACACCTGATCAAACTTCAAGATTTTATCAGCATTTGTCTGACCCCAAGAGAGTAAAATTTCATTAAGGTCAATTTCAATTTGATTTTAGAGTTTCGATACTTTTCTAATTTTCAAAATGTACCAAAGAATTCGTATTGTAACCGGGTGCAGGCACAAAATTACCCTGCTTTAGTATATCAGAAAGTATTTAAAAAATCAATCGTTTATGAGACAACAACAGCCGACAACAAAATGAGGTAATAATGAAAAAAGGAATGTGTTTCGAAAATAAATGTAACTATGCTAAGCGGATCACGCATGTCATATTCGATTCCTTACGGTTGGAAAATTAAGCACTGTCAATCACAGAGTGGGCCGAACTTTTTTAGGAGAAAAAGTGAAAAGTTGAAATTATTTGCCTTACTTAGACATGTAATATTAACACGCAAATAAAATACATTGAAATAACAAAGTGCGTGCACAAAATGGGAAAATTCACACATTTCAAGTAAGAGCAATTTGCGTTGCCCTATAGACATTACAATATGCATGTTTTTAAGTGTTTTCTTTCTGCGATTCGATTTCTTTCTGCTTGGAAAATGAATTACTTAAGACCATAATTTTGCTTTTGTTGTTAAAATTAGTTCGTTTTTTTTTTCTTTTAGTAAGTGCGCTCTTCTGGTCCCCGAAACTGATGACGCAATTCCTTTCAAATAGCTTCAGTCCCTCTTTTGGCCTTAATCTTCTTTGATAAGTCAGATTTTCTACCTTAATATCTTTCGTAGTTAATTTTAATTATGTTAGACTACGCTTTCTGCACCTTATCGCTCGCCAATCATCAAAGCTGCTTGCCCAGTTCTTTTTAGATCGCTTTGCTCGCTCTTTTTACCTTTCCATCCCGTTATGGAACCTTCTACCGATAAAACGGCAGACAATTATTCATTAGTTAGAAAACCCAATTTAATTGTGCCAAAATAAATTAGTTTATTTAAACAAACTAAGATGTCGCCATCGCTCAGAGCTGCTGGCTGTAAAGTAATGTAGTGATAAAAAAAATCAAGCACCCTAAAAATAACTTTTGATCTAATGATCGGATTTTATCGGATTCCATTTTGTGATTCGTACGGTTTGACTTACTAGAATTCAATCTTAATGGTTCAAGGGAGTGATCTCAAATATGCCAATTAATTAGTGCATACGATATTTTCAGTTAAAGAATCAGAATCAGAAACGTATTTTCTTTGAATAAACATACCTTATTTTCGACAGTTTCGGATTTCTGACCCCCAAAATATAGAGAGTAGCTGAAAATATGAGCCCTATAGCTTGGTCATGAGGGAAAGTTTGGACCACCTATTATTGTTAGATTAATTTATTCTTTTTATTTAATTTAATTTACTTGTTATTATTTTTTTTACGTATTTCTCCAATCTCGAGAACTTTTTGCGCCCTGTACATGCGTTAAAAAATTCAGAATTGAAAAATAATTCCTTGGGACTGATTAACTATGTTATAAGACTGAAATAATAATTTGACATCACACACAGACGTCAAACTATTATTTGAGAATATTACATAGCATAAACTAGAGAAAAATAAAAGCGAAGAACTCTTGATATTTGTTTATGCAAAAATTAACATCGAGAGTCTCCTAATAAAAATAATCCAGCACTTTTTTTTAATTGAAAAGAGGATATTTTATTTTATTTTATAACCGTCGTTGAACAGGCGACCCAATTCTGAGTAAATACGATTGCCAATGTTCTACTTCGTATCCTTGTAATTTTGATCCCAATCCAGAAGGTAAGGGAACTCCTGGATCAGTACCCCCAGAGGTATTGATTTGTTACGGGAACTTGGAGGATTTTGTGACCCAGACAGATTTAGCGTGCACCAGTCACCGTTTAATTATTTGGCCGGACGGATACGAACTTCCGTTCTAACAAACACGAGTCCAACTGCCTACCAGCCAGACAAAAGAGTATTTGACTTTATCCAATAGACGGAAAGAAATACAAATTTTAGAAGAAAAAAAAAATTTGGATTATCATCGAAATATTAAAATTAAACGCCCAAACTAATTCGAAATATCAAAAACGGTTGAATATTTATTGATCTTTAGCCACAAGAGATTGTCGCTGCAAGAGATCGCCAGTTTTTCCTTCACATCGAAAAATCATCAATATGAACTATCTGATACTCCAAAACTAATTCGAATTCTAATAAAAAATTAGAAGCGTTACACATTTTTGAACCTTTGAGTACGTTGCTGACAAAATTATAATCACCCTTCTAAACTGAATTATGAAGCCTAAAATAAACTAATGACCGTTTCAATAGCATTTTTCCCAGAAATTTCCCAAATTTCATATCGCTTTTTCAAATAGTTTTCAAACTATCACTTTAATTAGCACGCTTGGCGAAAAGTTTCTGAAACAGCGGTGGAGATGGTTATGTTTAATAACCTCCTAGACATGAGGAGAATTTTTTTTTCCCTTCATTTTAATCATATGAACAAAAAAAAAGAAAAAAAGCAAGGTTTGCAAGTTTTAATAATGAAAATGAAATTTTTATTAGTATTAAAAAAAATTGTATATAATCTATAATCAAAAATATTTTTCCTGATCAAGCTTTATTTTCAATGATCAAATTACGGTCAAGCTCCTTTCTTTAAGTATTTCGTTCGTAAGCTTCTTTTTCAGGACAAAACTTGAAGTGTGCCTGAAAGAAAATGGACACAGGTCGAAAATAAGTGTTTAAGAAAATAGACACAGCTTTAAAGCCAAAATTCGTGCATAGAAGAATGTATATCTTTGGTTATAGATGGAACTTTTCATTCATCTCTTCGAATTCAGAACACTAAACGATAAAGTGGTTTTAAAAAAATTAGAATCAATCAACATCAATTTAATACCGCTATTTTTAGGACCAGTGACAACCTTGCTAAATAATTGTTGACTTTTAATATCGCTATAAAAAAAGACTAATTAAAAAAATGTACTAAGTGATTTAGACAAATGGACGACATCACAATATGAAATTATTTGTTGTTCTTCAAATTAGAAATAATTTTCATAAGAGAAGGCTTAAAATTAAAACGAATAGTATGTTCATTTTCTTAAACAAACATTTTGAGCGGGCATTAAATAAGTTCAATTTTTGAGCAGTTACTATTTTCTTAAACATGCAATTTAAGAGCATGTATTTTTTTTTTCTTTTTTTACAATACACATTTTGAGTTGTCTTGCACGCTAGTTTAGTCAAAGGAGTAGTTGAAAGTAAAGATCTCTTGATGCCAATTTCAATTTTTTGCCAGCATTTGTCATATTTTGAGTCTTATTTTTCAAGCAAATTTTTTTAAGCACACAGGCATAAAACTCTTTATCGAAAGATATATCTCTGGAAACAAATTATTTTTAGTAATTTCTTGTTATTTTTTATTACTTTATCAAATAATGGTCGAAATCATTTTGAATTATAGATTATTCAAATTTTGAAATTAATGTATTATTAAAAAATTTATGACTTAAGCACTTTCTAAAATACAATTTTTTTTAAATATATATATTTATGTAAACTAAAAAAAGTATTGTTAAAGTTTTATTACTCAAGACTATTTGACCAATCCTGTTAAAATATTTTCGTTATCATTTAAAATTACATCTTTATAAGCTATATAAAAATTCGAACATGGAAATTCTTAATTCATCATCAATATTTGATGTGGAGGTAAAGCATCTCATAAGGACGAAACTCATAGCGTAATATCACCTGCTGCCTATTTATGCGCAATTGAAACTGTATTTTTATTTGTCTCAATCATCTAATTTTTAAGTTTACATTTTTTAATAATTATTGTCTAAAATTGCATTCAAATAAGTCCAGAAATTGCTATTTATATTTTTAATTATTCAACTACCAATCTAATCGTTGAAACATTAAATTAAGTTTATATAGGGGCCTATTTGAATGTAATGTTTTACAATAACTACTTGAAACATAGCAAAACGATTTAGATAAAAAAATATATATAAGCAGCTCATAATGGGAAAGTGATCTTGGTCCGGTTATATGCCATATCCTGCCATGAGCTTCTTTACAATTCTGAATTCACCCCACTAACTATTAATGAAAAGTTCAGAATTATCCTGCATATCTTACAACCCAAAAAAAATTTCGCTATTTTTTTTTTTAATAAAATATTAAAAATACTGAATAATTAATAGAAATTAATTACTAGTGAAAATTTGAATCATTAATGTTAATTCTTTAAACCATTAAGATGTCATTTACTTCGCGTAAATGCGATCAATAAAACAAAAGATAACCAGCATTATGCTTTTTTTTATTGTTTGGTTTACTGTACCTGTTGAAATTATAGGGCATGTATGGCATAACCGGTACAGTACACATGAACTTCAAACGTTGAAAGCTACGGCTTTTGCAAACCAGCTACAGCAAAATCGTAGACAAGTGTTCAGTTAAAATTATTCCAAAATTGTCTATTTCTAGAGGGCCAATTTTACTAAATGCGGTTCACGCACTTTTGATCGCCGCTAAGGAAATTGAAGAAAAAGAATATGATTGGTTTTCGTTCTTCCTCGACAGCGATTGCAAGTGCGTGAGCAATATTTTGGGGGAGTACCTTTAACGACTTGAATGCAATGAAATTTCGTTGGAAAATATATTTCACTAATCAAATTTTCATTGACATACGTAACATTTTCGCAAGTGTAGTAAAAAAATCCGTAAAAGATCATTGTCACTGGCGGCGATTTTCTGCATGTGAAAAAATTGCTTTCAGAGAGAACGGTCTGTGATGATTTATCCAAAAAGTATCTATGCTCTCTCGGCTTCCTCGTTTCATAATATACAAAGAACTGAACTGAAGTTACAAATCAAACCTCTCAAAACAATATATTGATAGGAATATTGATAGTATTCAGCAAGTTTAACGTCTAAAAGTTTTCAAAAAATGGAAGATGATAAAAAGTTCCCTCCCCTACAGAACGATCTTATCCTACGAGCAGCGTGGGGTCAAAAAACAGAACGGGTACCTGTCTGGATTATGCGGCAGGCTGGTAGATATCTACCTGAATTTCAAGAAGTTCGTAAGAAACACCCTTTTTTCGAAATATGCCAGACTCCTTCTTTAGCTTGTGAAATTACTCTACAGCCTATAAAACGTTTTCCACTCGATGCTGCCATTATATTTTCTGACATACTTGTAATTCCACAAGCATTAGGGATGAATGTTGAGATGGTACCAGGAATCGGGCCCGTCATTTCAGACCCCTTGCATGACCCCCTAGATTTACATGCCCTATGCTTTCCCTGTGAGGTCGAAAAAGAACTTGGCTACGTTTTCGAAGCCATAACACTTACCCGCAAAGAATTGAATGGTAAAGTTCCCTTAATAGGTTTCTCCGGTGCTCCTTGGACACTTTTCTGCTATATGGTCGAAGGCCAAGGTTCGAAAACTATGTCCAAAGCTAAAGGATGGCTATACAAGTGGCCCAAAGGTAGCCATTCAATTCTTGAAATGCTCACAGATGTCATTGTTAATTACTTAATAGGCCAAGTGAAAGCTGGAGCTCAACTTTTGCAAGTGTTTGAATCAAGTGCAGAGCATCTTGGTCCAGAGCAGTTTAAAACTTTTGCATTGCCTTACATAAAAGATATAAAGAAGAGAGTGACAGAAGGTATCATTCAACAAGGCCTTAATAAAGTTCCTATGACATTGTTTGCTAAAGGCACTTGTAGTGTTTTACCTTTTTTAAATGATACTGGGTATGAAGTGATCAGTTTAGATTGGACTATTTCTCCAGATGTTGCTAGAAGCAAAATTTCTGAAAATATCACTCTTCAGGGTAACTTAGATCCATGTGCCTTGAAGGCGGAACCTTCTTCTATTGAAGATATGGTTTCTAAAATGATTAAAGGCTTTGGCACTCAGCGTTATATTGCAAATTTGGGCCATGGTATCTATCCTGAAATGGATCCTGATAATGTTGCTGTTTTTATTGACAGTGTGCATAATATTTCAGCTGCAATTAATAGTTCAAAAGAATGATGGGTAGTTATAATAAATTTTATGGATCAAATGTTAAACATAAATGAGCTTTTAATGTTGGAATCCGTTGAATTTGTAATTCTTTATTTCATATTTTGTATTAATTATAAATTTATATATTGTTGGCTACTGTCTAGTGTGTAATTCAGTATAATTTGTTACGTAATGTTTTTTTTAATAAAATTTATTTTAAATATACAAATTCTCACAATTGATGTTGATTGAAAATATGACCTTAGCTTTATTTCTAATGTTATACAGAAGTAATATTTTCATTGAAATGTTTCTTTCATTTGTTAAGATTCAAGATAACCAAAGCAACAGAACCAACGTATTTTTGTACTCGTTGATTGTCGGGACCGTGAATCCAAATTTGTTAACACATAGAAACAATACCAGATTCTAATTACATTCATACAATGTGTTAATATATCAAATTTGGCAATATTATGATCATTAATGATAACAATGCTTATATATCGTGTAAGAAAATATCTCAATTGTCATGGAGATAACTATATTTTTTTTAATACAATAACATTGTGTGGCGTTTTTAAAAAGAGCTTATTTAGTTTTTTAAAAGTCGTTAAAGGTGCTTTTTTCATGAGGTGTTTTTTTAAAAAAAGCTTCATTTTCCTTTTCGAAAATCGGGCTGTTTTTCTTTACCATGTCAATTTTCGCTTCGTATTACGTAAAAGCGTGGTTTTCACATTGTTCTATTTAGCGTTTTCACAATTCATGTAACCACTATCCATTTCGACTTGCTGTCTGTCACAACATATGATAGTGCCAATCATGTTACATTTTTGATGAAATACTTGGGAGTTTCGGTGAGATTCTTGCACTCTCGTGTGCAACTCTACTTTGAAAAGAAGGTGCATTTATTGGGATCAAAGAGCAAAAGGGTGGGCCAACCTTCAAAAAATGCTTAGGGAGAACACTGTATAAATATATATTAAATGATTCATAGTTACGCTAACAAAATATAATTTTATATGTACTAAAATTTTTCTTTCTTTAAATTTTCTTTTAAATCTATATTTGTGGTTTTCATGAAATGAAGAAATTATCTTGGGCAGTCTTACTGCAACTATAAAATCAGCCAATGATATAAATATTCTTCTAGATATTATTTTAAAAGTTATACAATATTGAAAATCATACTGAAGTGCGTATGGTATAGAATTACTATGTTTGCATAACTTTACATATTATATGATACCATTGCATAAAAAATTTAGTTAGAATGTCATTAGATGTTTTTCTAATTTTATTTTTGAGAAAAAATCAGCATAGGTGGCAGCTATGCTATCACACATATTGCAATAAAATCAAGGTGAATAGAAATACTATTATAACAAATTACTGTGGTTGATATCAAATGTGACAAAAATCAAATTTATTTTAATAACAATATATTTTTGCATATTTCTTACCAATTTCACGTATGTAGTATTTAAAGAACGGATTTTATACAGATCTAATAATAAATATATTTTAATCATCTATGTAATTCTGATCATATTCATAAAATTGCATTATTAATGTTTTGTAGGTTAAAAAATATATAAAATAAAAAAAAGAAATTCAAGAGCAGTTCTGATAGATTTTTTTTTTTCCTAAGAAAAAAAATTCATGTGAATTACAATTAAATTCAAGCTGATTCAAGTCGGTGAACCCTGCCCATTTGCTAGTTGAATTTTTATCTAATAAGTTTATATAAATTAAGTTTATCTAAATATCAGTTGACTATAATACACTCTTTAGTTATTTAATAAGTAATAATTATGTAAACTTTATTCTTCCGATTTTTTATCAACGTTTTTACTTTCTAGTTATATTTTGTTTTGTTTTTTAAATTTATTTGAATGTGTTTGTAAATAGTATTTTACAAAAATACTTTATTATCCTAGTTGATAGATAGATGGCATCAAACCTAATAAGTTTATCTAAATATCAGTACATTATAATGCATGCTTTAAAGAGTTATTTAAAAGAAAAAATTATTATGAAAAGTTTATTCTTCTATTTTGTATCAACGATTTTAATTTCTATTTATACTTTGTTTTTTAAAAACTATTTTTATACATTTCTAAATAGTATTTTACAAAAATACATTATTATCCTAGATGACCAAAATTAAACATATATAAGTACACATATGTTAATTCATAAACCTTTTGTCTTTCTATAAATTACTCAGTGAATGAAACTAAAAATTTTATGAAAAGATATTTTAGTATTTATTTGAAAATTTTAAATGATAAGCAATGTACCCACAAATGATTCTAATTTGAGCCATCCACAAAGCATAACTAAATCTGTATTTTCCCATTAATTTACCTTCTCTGAATGGGCACTTTTAGAAATGCTTTAAAAGTACATATTATTATTATACATTGTACAGTACAGAACTCGTTATCCGGAAATCAGAAAACTGGAATGAAATTCAATCAATTTTCTCACCATTTTTTTTAAAAAAAAAAATCTTCCTCATAAGATTTTACGATTTTTCTTTCTTTTTTTAGAGATGTTTACCTTACCAACATTTTGGAAATAATCATTAGTGTATTACTTCATCGTTTTTTGTTATTTTTAAGATTATTTCCAAATTTTTTTTTTTTAGTTGGGTTTAACAATAAAAAAAAAAGGCTTTTTATAGCGATTTAGAAAACCAGAAAAATCAGTTATCCGGAATAGCGATGGTCCCGACCGTTCCGGATAATCTGTTCCCTACTGCATAATTTATTTAAAATGATGATTGTTTATTGAGGTGACCCAGGTTCAACTACTGGCTATGACTGTTTATTTTGAATACTGCTACAGTGTTGACAAAAAATATTCTCAGTTTAGAATTCTCATGGATTAGAACAGCATTTCCCAATTTTTTTACAGCTACGGAAGCCTACATAATCAACTTTCTTGCGACGAAATCCCAACCTTATAAATATAGTTAATTGAAGTAATTGTGAAGGTTATAACCTATAGAAGACTATTTTTTTAGGTATTTAATTAGAGAAATAAAGATTTTTAGTCTTATCATTAATAATCTTAAATTAAATTATAGGTCCACCAGTTAAATTTGTAATACTTATGCTATATCTAGTCTAGTTTTGAATTTGTTTTTGGTGTATCTACATAAGCTGAAAATGAATAATAGAAAGCAGAATTGTGATTACTTCGAAATGAAAACTTAAAAGAACTGCTATAAGCGTTTAAATGATTATTGGGAAAATGTCTTTCTTTATTAAATAATTTAGTTATTTTGATTTGGAAAGCTGGATAGGGAAATGCTTATGCAATATTTTTTAAATGCTTGTTCTTTTCATAATTAGTTCAATACATTTTTATTGGATTTTCTTTTCAAACATACCATTTCTATATCATTGGTAGTTTACTTGAAGTAAATTCATGAAAGCAATCGAAAGATTAAATAAGTTATAAATTATAGGTTGGATCTAAGTGCAATGTTATTTTATTTTAATTGCTTTGAACAGCCCACCCAATTCTTCGGGGTTTACGACTACTAATGTTCAATTCCGTAAGCTTGTAATTTTGAACCCAATCCAAAGACAAGGGAACTCCTGAATCAAGTATTCGGAGAAATTAGCCTTCGTGGAGGACTTTTTTTATGGAACTAACTCGTTTTTGCTTTATATGGAGAGGAAAACCTCCTTTGGTTATTCTGATGGCAAGAACATTCTAATCCAGGATATTTTACGTTAACACTGTGGCTGTGGTCAGTGCAAGCCGGATGAGGAATTCAAATCGACTAGTCATCATTGGGATTCGAACCCGTGTCACCTTATTAGAAGGCGAATGCTCTATCTACTGAACCATCACGGTTTCTAAATACTATGATAAGAGGTTTCAAAACTCATCATTGGTTATGAAAAGTACTTGGGTTCCACGGAACACCATTCGGGAACCACTGAGTTCCTTTGCCATCAGACGAAACGTTGAAGCTTTTCGCAGTTCTTCTGTCCATATAAAACAAATGCAGTTTCACTCAAAAGGTTTTACGCGATCTTGAATTAGCTCCAACGCTTGATACAGAAGCTCTCTTGCAGTCTTACTTCGAAAAAATTCTGTGTCTTGATATCTTTTTGAAATTTCCCTCGTACTGATTACTTTTCAAGTTTTGATTTTAATTGCTTTTAAATTTTTTGGTGAAAGCAATACCAACATTTTAAAAAAGCTGGGACGAAACACTATGTAGGTTTTAAATTTAAAAAAGAGAAGAAATATGATCACGTGTCATTTCTAATCTATAGGAAATCTCAAAACGATGTCAGGTTGCATACTATTTTTTTTTTCTAAACTAAATTTTTCTTGTTTAAACGTATTGATCAGATCTGTGACAATAAGAGTAGTCAAATTAAATAGATTAAATTTATAAAATTATGATACAATTGAAAAAATTTTACTGATTATAAAACTAAGTTGAAAGGCATCGATAGTTACTATCAGTTTTACATTATTTTTTAGCCTTTTTCTGAAAACTAAATTTTGAACCTTTTCAATGAAGACTGACTTCGCATTCGATTTTTTTTTTCCTCCTCAGATTAACAGGAGTGCCCCCTCCCATCTAGCTTGTGTTGTTGATTCTATTTCCACTTACAAATCAGTAAGCCTGCTTGAAATCAAGCGAATTTTTAAGGCAGAGGGTGCGTTTCTCGTCTTTTCAGTGACAACATATGACCAAGAGTACGACTACACACACATCATAACCCGTTTTACAGGGAAGACCCAATCGTACTCCATTTATTTATCCTAATTTTGACCTCTGCCACGGTTAGCTTGATGACAAGGGGACTCTAACATATGATCCGTCTACAACTGAGAATATTTTACGTCAGTACTGTGATCGACGCGAGCCAGTTACAGAATTCGTAGTGATCAGCCATCGCTGGCATTCAAACCCGGCTTCAGAGCCGTTTTTAAGGATGGGCCCAGTGGGCCCTGGCCCAGGGCCCCGAGTTCTGATGGGGCCCCCTAAAAGACTAAAATCTCATTGCATTAATTGTTTGTTTTTTTTAATTCTAACTCATTTATTATAACTAAAGAGGGCCCCCAGATCCCACTTTTTTTCTTCTTTGACATAGTCAGATGCTTTTCAAAATCTAACCGAAGTTTTTACAAATATAAAATAATTGTTACTCTTCACTTTTCTAACCAAAAGAGCAATAAAACGCTCTTTCCACAGATGAAAATATCCCCACTTTCGTAACTACCACCCACAGAGTTGTCAAATAGCCTCCTCACTTTACACTGTGAGAAAATGTTTTTAGCTTCTTTATATTGCCTTGGGACTCTTTTTTCCTAACTTCGGAAATATCAGATATCCACAGAAACACCCTTTTGTCTGATTTCTGGTCATAAATTTCTAGGAAGAAAACATTTCAAGGGCTGTAAATAGGGGGAGGGTCTTGCTAGAATCTGTCTTGAGATTTCCATTAGTGCCCTTAAATTGGGCCTCGCTCAATTCGAATTTTTCTCTCTTACAAAATTTAGTTATTTTTTCTAATTTATTATAAAAGCTTTTTTTCCCCTGTAATCATCCTAAATGATTCCACTAGCCTAATTGTTTAATTTATTTAATTATTGTGGTTGATTTTATTTTGTTATTTTTCAAATCAATCGTAAGAGAATCTGTGAACTAGGCATATATAGATCAAATTTTCGTAGGATATTAAGAAGACAAATCTTTCACGTTGGAGGTAAGCAAATGTTTTTATTAAATCAATTTTGGTTGTGGTTAGGGAAAACGTGAAAAGTTTGCGCAATTTTTTGTATATACATTGTGATTTTTTTTTATTTTTATTTTATTTAAATTTCGGGCCACTATTCAATTCCCTCTTTGACTGGCCTGTCTGCCAAAACACTTGATTTGGTCTGTTCTGGATGAAACTGAGATAACAAATGTAATTTTATTTTAATTTTACTTACTGCTAATAGACAGAAGCAACATATGATTTTGTTTAATAGAGCATTGAAATCAAATGATCATCAGCTAAGAAAATTTTTAAATATGAGAAAAAAATTGTTTAAAACTCCCGTATGACCAAATTTTCCATGTTTCCCCTAAATATGAAATATGTTTAATTTGTAATATTATTTTTCGCACACAAAATTAATTTATTCTGTTAGCTTATGATTTTATTGTTTATTGATCATATTTGTTTCCATTTTTAACTCTTTGATTTTTGTTATTATGTGTTTAAAGTTAATAAGGTTTCTCAATTTTTTAATTAATAAGGCTTTTAAATTTCCAAATCAAAGTTGAAACAAATTCTTAAAATTGTAAATCGAAACTATATATGAAATTTTGACAGCTTTGCTTTTATTTTAAACTTTTGCATTTAATTTAATGAAATAAAAATAAATTTAAAAAATGAAAAAATATAAATAAGTGACTGAATAAAATAAAAAACTTCGTTGTCATTTCATCTTCTAAGCAATTTGAGTATTAATAAATTATTTAAATATAAGTAAATTTTTAGTTTAAAAAGTAAAAAGATTTTTTTGATTTGTTTAAAAGGTAATTATGCTCCATCATGAGACTATTTAATTTCTGTTCCTAATGATCAGAATTATTTTTTATTTTACTTTATTGTAAAAATGATATATTTAATACTTTCATGTGATATGCTACAGTTTTAAATACCTAAAAGATGACTGAAATTGTCAATTCAAAAAACAATTAATACTTTTGAACATGAATTTAAATGACTTCATATGTTTTGTTTGGCTATCTCATTTTATATTATTGCAGTATTTAGAGCAGACAGTTGCTTGTGGGTGTGGATGATATAAGTAAAAGGAGCATGCAAAAAAAAAATTCAGTTAATGCCCAATATTATATTTTTAAACTTCTCGCAAAAATGTAGTAAGAACGACGCTGACGTGAAATATCCTGAATGGTAGGCGGATCATGGATTAGAGTACCCTTGCTATCAGACTAACCGTGGAAGGATTTCGTGGTTTTCCTCTCCATGTAACTCAAATGCGGGCTAGTTCCTCCACGAAGACAAAAATTTCTTCCATTACTTGATCCTGGAGTTCTCTTGTCTGCTGGATAGGGTTCAAAATTACAAGGCTACGGAGTTGAACATTAGTAGTAGTAAACTCGAAATTGGGTGGACTACTGAATGACTGTTATAAAACAAACTAATAATTTGGCCACGATAGCTTGGTTGATGGTAGGGCTATGGACTCGTGTTCGTGAGAATGGGAGTTTGAATTGAGCCGGCCGAATAATACCCAAGTATAAAATGGTGAATGTTAAATCTGTCGGGGTCATTAACTCCTCCAAGTTCTCATAACTATTCAATACCTCTGGGTACTGATCCAGGAGTTTCCTTGTCTTCTGGATTGGTTTTAAAATTTCAAGACTACGTAATTAAACATTAGCTCAAAATTGAGTCAGTTTTTCAATGGTGATTATAAAAAACATAATAATTAAACTGTATTTTCTTGTACTCTTTTTAATTCCTTGCATATTTTCTACACACCTTCATAATTTGATGCTTCTAAGTCTTACAGATTTTGAGCTGCAAAGCAAAATGTATGTCTTACAGGAAATTGATTTTGATGATGTGATAAAAGATTCGCCTCTCAAAAAGTGCGAAAAGTATTGTTACCTTAAATTTTCGATAAAAATAATGTATATAAGCTTTTATAATTAATTTAAATGTTTTTTTACTCTTAAAATAAAATAATTTTTAAAAATTATTCAAAATTACATCTTTTTCTCTAAATTTACTCATAAATGCCTATAAACATAAAAACGGCTCTGTTTATATGTTCTTTACTCTTAAAATAAAATAATTTTTAAAAATTATTTTAATTTTTTCTCTAAATTTACTCATAAAGGGCCCCCAGAAAATGACAGGCCCAGGGCCCCTATGAACATAAAAACGGCTCTGCCCGGCTTACTTTATTGGGTAGCGAGCCAGATGTCAAGCTCACCCGCCTACTTGTAACGTTTCACTTTCAATTCATCATATTTTAATCGCTTTGCCCATGTTTTAACCAACAACGTCTTACCTTTTTTGGAAGCACGATTTTATATATAAAAGACTTGTTAGATAAAAATCACCGTCCTAACATCTTTGCATTTTTACGCGCTATTGGAATTTTAAGATTTATATAATTGTTTTATACTATTTAGTATTTTACTAAATTTACCATGCAGTTTTATTGATTTTCATGTATGTAACTTTACAACATTGTTTTAGAATTTTCACTATCTTATCTGATTTTATACGTGTGCTTTACTTAACCTTTTAATCTGTTTTTAAAACCGTGTGTTTGGCGCAGTATGTTCTTTTTTTAACCTTGTGCCACTAAACACCACATTCAATTCAATTGAGTAGCGAGCGCTCTATCCCATGAGCCACCACGGTAATGATTCCCCCGCAGGTAATGATTTGTTATGGGAACTTGGAGGACTTTGTGACTCCGAGAAATTTAGCGAGAAATTTTACCAGTCACCATTTAATACACGTGGAATCTTTGGCCAACGGGACTCGAACTCGAGCCTAACGTCCTGCCAACCAATCAATCCCGGCCTTAGCTGGCTTGTAAATAATTCTTCCAATTTCTCCTGAGTCAAGATTTAAAATAATTAATTTAAATCTATATTAATTAATTTAAATTTTGACTCATAATTAAATCTATAAAATTAAGTTTCAAAGATTTAAAACTTAATTCATTCTATTTCAATTGTCCATTATTCTCATGCTCCTAGTTTAACGATTTGACATCGTTAATTCCAAAATTTACTGAAAACTTTTCAGAGGGATTATTAATGTATCTCCGTCCTTAAGCTCGTTGATTACTTTAGTTACTATCTTTCTCCTCTTTTATTTTATGCTACTATGCCAAACAAAAACATTTTTTTTTTATTTATAAATATTGCGTGTTAGTCAGAATGTATTCCCGTAACAGCCCGCCGTTGGCCAGGGGAGAGATCATGCGGAGGGTAAGTCACCACAATTTCATGACCAATGGCATTTCATTCATGACACAATTGTGGTAAGGTGGTCAGCATTACGCACAGACCGCCTTTACTTCTCAGAAAAGCTGGTCCCTGTCGGTCGGAAGCAAGTCGCCACTGAGGGATCGATAGCACTGAAAAATAATTGTTATTTTAAGGTACTAAATTAAATTTCGTTTTTTATATGAAACATAACCTCGAAAAAAAAAAATTTCCTTCGTACAAGGAAGAAGCAACTTAAAATTCTCAAAAGAAATGCGCAATAGTATTTCGTTACACCTCAGCCATTAACAATGTCCACTAGGCAAAACACTTTCAATTACATTCTTAATACCTGAAAGTAAATAACATGACTATTATATTGTCATGTCATATTTAATACAGAATGCGCCATAATTCACACACAGTACCTTGACATTGTTGAAAGTGAATAATAGAAAAAAGAATTAAAAGAAACCCTTTGACAGCTGTTTCCTATTCATTATTTCACTTTTTCACAGCGAGTAGCAGATGTTGCCACCATTTCATTTCCTGGGATAGCGTTCACTTATATCAGCGGTTAATATTAATTGTCTCGTCACGTGACACGACCTGCCCGAAAGGGTGAAATTAGTCCCTAATTTGGGGAATCACTTTGTAGTTAAACAATACTTTGATGGGCCTTGACCTCTCTTATCATAAACGTTGATTCAAAAGCAAAGAAAAGCCGTGAAAAGAACATTAATTTAGAATGTCATAATTATATTATTATTCATGCAATGATTAATCATTGTTTATCTGAACTGATATTTAAGTACAATATCTAAAAATTGCATCTTAAGTCTGTTGTCGATGCAAATACATTTAAAGATAAGGCTGTTCTGCGATGTGCATCAACAAAACAGATTGCATCATATTTTAAAAATAACCTGACATTTTTAATTGGCGATTGTAAAACTTCACGATGAATCACGATAGTTTTTTTTTTCTTTTTTTTTTCCAAGAGTAGTTCTGGACTAAAAATTACCTTGAAAATTGATATCAAAACTTTCAATTGTGAATAAAAAGGATTTTTAAAATAATGAATTGACCACCTTGAAAAACTTTTGATCTAATGATTGTATATTCACTTTCTTGAACTCAATGGTGCGAGGGGGTAACCTCAAATATGCTAATTAATTAGAGCAAACGATATTTTAAGTTACAATATCAGACACAAAAACGAACTTTCTCTGAATAAACATATCTTTCTTTAGCCGGATCTAGATTTTCGACTTTCAAAATATCCGCTATCGGGGGAAATATGGTCCCAATAGTTTGGTTAGAAGAGCAGTCCAAAGTTTGGACTCCTTGGTGTTAATTTCACTTTTTACGTATTTCGCAAAAAGTAAAATTAAATTTGAGTATCTCGAGAGCTTTTTAAGCAAATTGAAAAAATTTTACACGCAATTAAAAAATTCGTTTATCCAAAGATAATTTCTTACAAAATATATATCTTTTAGAAAAATATATCTATCTTTTATTATATTTAATATATATTTATTATTATTAAATGTAACTTTTTATTATTTTATTTAATAATAATCAAAAGACTTTTGAATAGTAGTGAATACACATTTTTACATCATTTTAAAGAATGCAACTTTAATGGCATAATACAAAATTTGATGGAAATCGGTCGAATAGTTCCTGAGAAATTAAATTTGGGAAAAGTCGTATTTTTAAAATTTAATTTCTCATAAACTGTTCGACCGATTTTAGCATAAAAATTTCATTCTTTAAATTGATATAAAAAAATTTTGTACCTTGCAATTCGAAACATTTTCGAATATTATTAAATAAAATAATAAATATTTATTAAAAGTCATATTTCATTCAATTATTTTTGGATATACGAATTTTATAATTGAGTGTCCAAGTTTTTCAATTCGTTTAAAAAATTTTCGAGATATGAACACCACTATTGGGACCATATTTCCCAGATTTCGGTTCATGAAACATTCATTGTTTCGAAATTTTAGAGTCAAAGGATAGGCTTTTAAATATGCTTCCTCAGAATGGAGATATAAAACAAATAAAGGTGAGAAAATTTAGAAGAAAAAGAAATTGCACCACAGGAGTTTCGAAACATAAACTTTCGTCACTATTACTAATAAGTAAATATTAATTAGTATTAGATATTAATTGTGTATTTTTCCTCTCATAAATTTCAAATAAAGCTTGAACGTTGTAGTTAGGGGAGGTAGGTATAGATTAGAAGATGGAACAAAGCATTGGAGTCGAAAGCATATAATTTTCTAGAAGGACGAAATTAAAATATCCAGTTACAATAGGTCTTTAAATTTCACACATGAAAAAAAAATCGGAATTTCGTTCCTTCTGTTTAATATCTGTAAAAAGATTCTTTTTTTTTATTATTCATTTACCATTTTTATTTAGTTGAATTTAACTATGCATGTAATACGAGTAAATAAACATAACAATTTATAAAATTACAAAAGTAATTCTTAGTGATAATAAAATGCATTAAAAACAACGTTCAGTATCACAAATAGTAACATTAAAACCTATAAGGGTTTCGGCCTGATAATGTGCACATTTATCAGTAGGATAAAAGATAGAAATGGAAAAACAAAGATAATTTAATTTGACAGAAGTTACGGCACACTTAAGGAATACGATTAAAAGATGAAATGAGAGAAGATCAAAAAATTAAAAATTACACAAGATTAAAAGCTAATTATTTCCAAATATTTAAGAAGCATCGTATTAGGGGGATTGACAAAAGAGTTTTTGTTTTGAGAAAGAAACTCTCCCCAAAACTCAGGTCAAACCATTAAATACATTTTATGGAAGATGTGAGAAGAAAAATCGAACGTTTTTGGTTCTATTTTTTTTTAGCCGAGGTTTGAGAGCTCGTTTAGTTTTTCCTACTATGACAGTCCACATTGGCAGACGATTTGGGCATTTTAGTTGTTAATAAAACGCGCCCTCCAAAAAATTAGGGTTTCGTTCCTTTGGACTAGTCCCTATTCGCTTACGTCGTGATTATCAGGTAATACATCTCATAATGGGACCCATTTTAACCCTTTGAACGAACACAAATACAAATAGTAATAAAATTTAAACGAGAACGTGACAAGCATTTTATTCTTTGAAAGAAGTCAAAAGTAAATAGTAGTGATAAAGATGAAATAGGAAAGACATAGGTGCTTTTAACTCTTTGAAAGAAAGTAAAATCAAATAGTGATAAAATTGAAACTGGAATGATGAGATAAAGGCATTTTTAACTCTTTGAAAGAAGACAAAAGTAAATAGTGATTGAGTTGCAAGGGGAAAGACATAGGTGTTTTTTAATCTTTGGAAGAAAAGCAAATAGTCATAAAATTGAAACTGGGAAAATATAAATATTTTATCTCTCTGATAAAAGAAAAAAAGCAAATAAAAATTTTTTTTAAAAAAATCAAATCTCTTTTAACTTTAAATAAACTCAACTTAAAATGATTATAAATAAAAGAGATGATTATAAATAAAAGCAAATTGATAGGCAAAAGCAAAAAGTGATGAAATTGAAACAAAAAGAAAGGTATTTCATTTCTCTGAAAGAAGACGCAAGCAAATCGGAATTAAAAATAAATAAATAAATAAAATCGAATCTCTTTTAAGCTAACTCAACTTTAAATAAATCACCGGATTTAATCAATAATAAATAAGGACCTCTTAAAAAATTTTATGTTTCTCAAGTCAGTTGTAAAAAAAGGAGAAACTGATTGCATGTACTACTTAAATCAAAATTCTCTCGTAAGTGCCCTGAACTGCTGCAAAATTGTAAGGTTTGCAGTAGTTAATGAAGTAAAAATATAATATTCATAAAAATATTTGAAATGAATTATTTTCATTAAAATTTTTTATAAAATTGCAATACCTCATACCTCCCTCCCAAACAGTATTCAAAGAGGGGAATGAGATGAGGACAATTATCCCAGGACCCGATTGTGATTCTTTAAGTGAATTGTTCTTCCTATTTTTTTTTTTTTTTTTTTTTAAATGCAGGGAATTCCTTTATATTTAATAATATTAACTGGCAAACCTTTCATTTTCAGTAGAAATAAGCACGAATAAAAACAAGCTATTATTTTTATAATATTCAGAGAATCAGAGTGTAAACTACAGTTTTAAAATAAATTTAACAAAAAAATTAAGAAAAGGTGAAAACAAGACTTTTTAAGTTTTGCGTAAAGACCCGTAATAAAATATTTACTGAAACCAATTAAACCTGCATCCACCCTTTCCTTATACTAGCATAACAATTATGAAATGTCGATGTAAATCTACATTTCAAAATTGAGAGAGAGATTTTTAAATTGTGCACACGCGCACCCCTATGCATTATTTATATTTGTGCATTATCTCTACTTTCTTCAAGAAAAAAGGAAATATTTGATCGTTTAAAAGTCGAAAGATTGATAGCTATGTTTTGAACATATAAATATTGCTCCAGGTAATATAAAATCTCGTTTGGTTTTGAAAGAATTCGTGATTCCGCGAGTTTCAAAACAATTCTAGAACTATGACTTATAGTTTGAAGATCAAATTAAGCCAATGCGATTTCATGACAGCAAAAAGGTGTAATTTTAGCCTTTTTCTCTTCAGAAGAACAATGAGTTTTGCATTAAAGTAATGGAGGAGGTGTTTTTCAAATTTTCAACTTCATATGATAGAGTGAGAACATATATTCTTCTTTTACTCTTCAAAAGAAACTGCACGAATTCGTAATTTCATTCCACCCCAAAGGTTATAGGTTACCTGTCCAATATAACAATAATTTTGCCCTGCTTTTTTTTTTTTTTGCTTTTTCCTCCCATGATATTATTAATTGCATACACCGGAGCTTGTTTATTCTATTTCTTTTTGTATCTAAACTCTCATTACTCTCTCTCTCGTTTTCTTTTAAATTTTTAGGAAGTATTTTCGCCATCCATCACTCTTTTAACGAGATATTTATATTCATAACCGTCGTTGAACAGCCGACCCAATTTTTTGTTTACGACAACTAATGTTCAACTCCGTAGCCTTGTAACTTTGAACCCAATCCAGAAGACAAGGGAGCTCCTGGGTCAAGCATTGGGCGAAATTTGCCATCGTAGAGGACTTTTTGATGGAACTAACCCGCATTTGCGTTATACGGAGAGGAAAACCTCCACTGATGGCAAGGAGACTCTAACCCATGATCCGTCCACCACCAAGGATATTTTACGTCAGCACTGTGGTCAGTGCAAGCCGGAAGCGGAATTCGTATCGACCAGCCATTGCTGGGATTCGAACCTGGTTTATCTCATTGGAAGGCGAATGCTCTATCCCCTGAGCCCTCACGGCTCTTTTTAACCAAATATTTTCATTTATTTTTATAACAGTCGTTGAACAGGCGACCCAATTTTTGAGGATTTACGACTACTAATGTATGTCCAATTCGGTAGCCTTGTAATTTTGAACCAAACCTTAAAGACAAGAGAACTCCAAGACCAAGCATTGTGAGAAATTTACTTTCGCAGAAGACCTTTTGCTGGAACTAGCCCGCATCTGCGTTACACGGAGAGGAAAACCTCCAACGGTTAGCCAAACAGGAAGGTGACTCTAACATATGATCCGTCTACCACTAAGGATATTTTACGTCAGCACTGTGTTCGGTTTAAACCGGAAGCGGGCGGAATTCGTATCGACCAGCCATCGATGGCATTCAAACCGGGCTTGGGAGGCCATCGCTCTACCCCTTGAGCCACCACGACTTCTTTTAACAGGATGGACGGCGTTAGACTTAGGGGGGAACTGGCAGAAATGCTTAGTGGTAACAAAAAGATAGATTGCTCAGGACCGAAACAATGTAAAAGATTAATTTTATTTAATTTCTTAGCACCTTAACATTTAACTATTATTATTAATTTTATTTTCAAAGTTTTTATCAATAAAAATTAAGTATGAGGCCTTTAGAATAGGGGGATTTCGCATTTAAGGGTTCCATTTAAACAATCATCTAAAAATGTTTAAATATAGCTCATTCCACTTGATTTTCATGAAGAATTTTTCCGTGCGAGAATCAGTTTCCTTTAATTTTTCCATTTCCTGGGAACGTGGAAGCCTGATTAAGAGAAGGTTAGGCCCAGGGCAGAACACCAATTAAGGGGCCCCAAAATTTTCTCTAAGCATAAAATTTAGAATTATTTCATTTTAATAAAAATCTCACAAGTTACACCAATGTGGATAGTTAGATTTGTACTAAATGCATACGTCACGATGCTGCACCAATCAGATGTCTAATAAGCCCCAACGATTTAAAATCTGACTGGTAAATTGCGTTTATGCACGTGATGTGTGAATTACTAACTGTACTTCTTGAAATCGTAAAAACCTTTAACTAAAATATTTTAAATAACAATATTTGGGGATCCCTAAGGTTCAGGGGCCCTGGGCAAATGCCCCCTTGCCCATGTTATAATTAGGTCCAAGAGATCACTGTCTTCAGGAGCCGTGCTTTGGTTGTCAACTTCATCTACGGTTTATCCCGTAGTGGACTGATTTTAAAAACACGGTACCCAGTGCATCATCGGCTGCTGGCAGTAAGCCGGTGAGCGATCACTTTGATCAGCCTGCAATGGACCGAAGGTGCACAGTATCGTTCCTCGTTAAACTGTTCTAAGGTAAAACGATCAACTTCGCGCTCAGGCTGTCGGGCTACCAAAGCAAGGGAGCCATCACCTCTGTAGAGGATCAAAATTGCGATGCCATGTCTTCGGATCATACTCAGGGATGTTTCCCGGTCCGTCGCCAATAGCCTATAGTGCATCTCAAGTATGACTTAAATAAAGTACCTACTTACTTCATCTATGGGAATAGGACAAACAATTTTTAATATGGAAAAATACAAATAAATACTTTGATATTAAAAAAACATTTCATGATTATGCATTAAAAAAATATAATTTTTTTTAAAATACCACAAACGTGAAGTCCTAGGCAAATGTCCCTTGTCTCTCTCTTACAACGGATTTGTTTTTTACATCAGTTATACAGCCCAAGTGAAGGAAAAATAATTTCTCCACTGTTCTAGTGAAAACTGCCATATTTATTTTTTGCATACTTATTTTCTAAACGTAGTTTTTAGTATTGGTAAGTCTAGGATTGTCCACGAAATAGGTTGGGAAAAATTGTATGAAATTCGCATCAACCCAATCATTATATTTTAGGGATTGTCCTTGAAATAGGTTAGGAAAAATTGCATGAAATAATATTAAAAAATGGAGTGCATGCCTTGAAATTATTGAAAGAGATTATATAGATACAAATTACTGTTGGTGTTCCATTAAAAGAGAGTTCGTCTAATATGGGTTCTGTAATGGTTTATGCATAAAAAAAAAAAAAAGAAAATGATAGTCTGTAATGAATGGTTCTCACTTGAGGAGTGCCTGTAGAAGGAGGCTTTACATTTAGTATTGCTCTTTCCCAATTCTAGTAGTTCATTTTAATACATAATATTTTGGAATCATTTCTCAGCAAATACCATGTAAATAACTTAACTTAATAAATTTAATGTAAACCAAGTTTACATGATAGTCCTCTTGCAGAAAATGAAATAAAGCTTTAACAAAATTATAATATATTAATAACTTTTGTTTAGTTGGAAATAATTGAAAATGTGTCTCATTAGTGCCATAAGTCAATCTGTTTAATTTATTACTGAATACAAGTAAATGGAGTAAGTATGAAACATATGTCATATGTATGTTAACTTTATGTAAAGTCATGAGTAAATAGTAACTTTATGTAATGTCATATGTAAATAATCAGCTGTATGTTAACTTTAACAACTGAAACTGAATATTTTTTTGTTTTCAGACACATATGTCACACTTTACTACAATAAAAATCAATTAATTACTGTAATAAAAATCATTAATTAAAATAGAATCAAAGGCAGGAAATAAAGGATAGTTCTGAAAATGTTTTTGTAAGATATATCACTTAAAATTAAAGCCTGATAAGTATATTGAAGCACAATCCTTATGAATTTTTACAAAACTTTTGGTTCAATACTGATAAATTTGAGACACACATTTCATATCATACTTTACTATAATAAAAATGCACTAATTACAGTAATAAAAATCATAAATTTGAGTCACACATTTCCTTTGCTAAAATCACAAAACTGTTGAGATATTGTTAGAAGCTTGCAACAAATTTCTTCTGCATCAGCATTCTCAGTAAGAAAATTTTCAGAAAGTTCACGAAATGTCATTGCCAGCCTTCTAGATGTAACGTCCTGCCGTTTAATTTCATGAAACCAATTATTTCTTGCACAGCCAGAGAGCACAAATAAAGACCTGGGGGGCAAGACGATCTGAACGGCTGGTTTTACACTTTTTATACTTTTCGTGTCATATTCAGAACAAATACTTTTTACATCAGAGTGGTGCTTGTCTCTAAAAACTTCATGATTAAATTGATGGTTACAAAGCTTGACCTTTTCTTTAAAGTTAAATTTGTCTGATAAGGCAGAAACAATGTTAGTACATTGCATTTCTTCAGGACAATTTAAACAGCTATTAACAGTTGGGGTTAAAGTTAAAATAGTTTGTGACAGGAGGTTGATAGTTACAAGTCTATCACCCCATAACCATAGATCATCGATGTGAGGTTGGATTGAAGAACCTCTGTCAGGGGTGTATTCTAAATGACATAATTCAACAGGGAAAAAATTTACAAGATCATCCACAGAATGAAGTCTCTCAATCATGTTTTTAGCAAAAGAAGGAAATCCTTTAAAATCTCCCAGTTTTACCTTCTTCTTCTTAAAGTTGGCCTTGGGTCCAAAATCCTGTAAAAAAAAAAATTTAAATAAAGTGAATTAGTCATTGTCATTTTAAATTAAAAAATCTCAAAAAATTGAGAGACAGTATATAAGATTTAATTTACCACGTTTAAAAGATTTATGTGACTTTCCTTTCTTTAAGTAAATCTACTGACCACATCAAAATAATTCTTAAGACTGCATCTAAATAGTTACTTCCATAAATTCTGCCTCAGCGAAACCAATGCACGTTCTTTTTAATATGATTACTTAACAGTTTCCTTAAAAGTGAAGTAATTAATAACTTTTTAAAATTTTTATTCAGTCTATTTTAAAATTTATTTGGCAGCATGCACATTGATGTAGTTATGTTTGGACCTAAATTATTTTTATCAAAATTGCGACACATTGAAGAAAAAATCATTCAAAAAGTTAGAATTTATTATTTGATTAATCATTACACTATAAATGCAATAGAAACAATTGAATGTGTTATGGACGCTATATTGAAGAAAAAATCATATATACAATGTTGTTAATTTTTTAAAATATGTAAAATAAATTGTATGAAAAATTTTGTATTATGATTTTAAAAAAAATAAAACTATTTTTATAACTATAAATATGTGAAATACATTTATAGTTATAAATAAAACTATAAATATGTGAAATATATTTATCCATCACAGCATCAATACAAAATATATTGTATCTTTTCCACTTCCACAAGTTTTATTGTAAGCTTAAATTAGAAATAAGCTTGTTAATAGTGCCAAATTATATCAAATAATAAAAATTTCATTTTAACACATTAGCAGTTTCCTTTAGAAATATCATGATACTCAAATAATTTAATTACATTATTAAACACTTCCCTTTTTTTCTCCAACAACTCAAATCATATAACAAAGAACACAGAATCATAATTAAATCTTATATAAAATGAAAAAACAAACAAGGTAGTTTGTTTTCATGAAGAATCTGAAAAATTGAAAAAAACTAATTATATAAGAAATCAAGTAAACAACACAATACTCAATGCTTAAAATATAATACATTATACAGCATAATTGTTTATTATGCTTTATATTGCTTAAATTTATTGAAAATTATAGGTCACATCTATATTTTAATAGAGACAACGTGTAATTAATATGTTTTACTATAAAACATTAGGTAGATTCTAGAATATGAATCTCCAAACATTTTATATCTAAGAAGACATTTTGGACAAGACACGCTTATAACTTTTTCAAGGTGTGTTTACACTCTTATTTAGCTTCTTATTGAAAACTAAAGTACTTTTATCTCAGTAGTAGAGCATCAGGCATACTTAAAAGGATGAACAGGAACTATGATCCTTGTGTACATAGGATTGGAGACCCCTGCTAACGAATATAAATAAATGAAAAATTCTGTAAGTACCAGACATAAGCTTTGAGTTTGCACAAATTTTGAAAAGCATCCCGAATTATCAATTCAGAAAACTACTAAAATATCTTAACAAATTCATAGGATGAACATTAATTTTTCTAACAAAGTGGCTACAGAATAAAACACCCAAAATGGTCTTACAATAACAATCGAATAGTATGTAAGGAATCTGACAATTTAAGGACTGTGGACTACTTTAAAAAGATAATTTTGCATTAATAAGCATGTAAAATTATAAAAACTAATCTAATTTTAAAAAAAAAAAAAAAAAAAAAACATCAATAAAAACTGCATACTTGTTTTCTCCTTCCAGATTGTGAAGGCATCCAGGGTAATTCATCAATTGATGAAACTAAATAAGATTCTTCCTCTTTGTTAATGAAATCAGGAATAAGTGCTATTTTGTCAATATACAGAGGATCAACTGAATTGCCAGCTTCAGACCAACATAGATTGCAATAAGGACAGTAAATGTACACCACAGTTTCCTGAAACATACGAGACATCATTTATAAAAAAGTGTGTCCCAGGAAAAGTTTAATTTAACAATGACAATAGAGTTTAGTCAAATACAAAATTTCAAAAATAAATTAATAAAATAATTGAAAATAAATAACACTACAGATATTTAAATATAATAATTTTTATTTTTAAATTTTTCATACATACCAAATAAAACTAAAGTTCTATTTATAAACTGGGAACTAAAATTGCATTTTTAAATTTAATGTTAATTCAATGATGCACAAAAAAAAAAAATTTAATGTTAAATTAAAATGCTCACATTTTTAATTTTAGGTTTTTAAATAATTTAAATACAGTTAAAACAGTAAGTTTGGCATAAAACACCATTGTTTGGTAACTTTAATTAAATTATTTAACAAAATTGTCTAATACCCACAAGCAAGTCTTTTCTGGAAATAGAAAAAAAAATTTATACATGATTTATGAAATATTTTAATATATATTTGTCCTACATCAAATTTGATTAGCAATTCATCAAACATTTTTAAATAATATTAGTTTACCTTTTTGTTTTGTTAACTAAGCACAATTTCTAAGAGATGACTGGGATAAAAAGATTTCTTTTTCATTAAAATATGGTATTTTTAAAATAATAAGACTAATGTTAGAAAATTTTGAACAAAAACTTAGACTCTGCATAAAAGTATTTTATGATTAGAGTATATAAAATCTTTAAGCATTTCGCTCACAATTTCGCAACGTAGCAAGAAAAGAGAGACAAGAGTAAAAAAACAGCAATTTTGAGGTTATGTCAATAAAAAATATGTATGAAGTTCCCTATCAAGTTCAAAAAGTGTCTTATCTCTAGATTGTGCTATTTCAAAATTAGTTTTATAGTATTCTTTAAGTTGATTTTTCTCAAATGCTGTTTTTTGAATTCCGTCACGTTGCTTGCTAGGGTGCGATTTATTTAATTAATACAAACACACTCTTGAGGTTTCAAAATATATAAATTTTTGGATTCTACAAAATTATGAAATTATCATTACTTTAGACATTTATGCAATGCCAATTTACATTTTTGCATAATGTAATAATAAAAAACGATTTGATATATAATTAGAAGAAATAAAATATTATGCTTGACGAATTCACTCAAGACAAACCAGCTTTGGAAAATATTGGCATTTTAACAGTCACAATTTAAGGCAAGATTAGATTATGATGAAAAAAATTATTTAATTCAGTGTCCTATTAGATACCTATAATATGAGAGTCTAAGATACAACTACATTTTAAACAACTGGTGTTAAATGTTTTTTTAAGTAAAATATTAAATTACATAATATATCATAAATTAAACGAAATTATTTAATAAATAGAATTTATAAAATTCACTCTCATAATAATATAATCTTATTATTATCACAACAAACCTCTTCAAGGCTTGGTTCAACTGAAATTCCTTTTTCTTTTTCACATATCAAACATGTTCTAATTCCTTTACAACCACATTTAACTGCATTATCACCCATCGTAACGTGATTACAGTAAGTAATTTAAAAGAATATTACCACTACAGAAAATTATTAAAAGTCAAATAATACAATGGATTTCAATAATTACAACAAAACCACAACTTCTGATTTTATGACGATAAACTACAACTAAAGATTCACTTTTGAAACAACAGTAAAACTATAAAGTTATTCTGAACTAATTATCAAGTTTCAAAGCTTCAGTAGGTATCATATTAGGGATTCCATTAATAATTTTATAGCCGATTGAAAGTTCATCATTAATTAGAAGTTGACGTTTCTCATCATATCTTAGTTTCTTTTTATTTAATGGACAAACAAGTGAAGACAATATACGATCGTCAAATTTTGGTTCCTCAGAAGATTTGCCCTCTTTTAGAAACTCTGCATGCGAATCAGTTGATGCGCTAGCAAACGACTTAATGCAATTATATCCAAATAGAGATCTTGAAATGGTGTTTCGACAATAAAATGCAATCGTGAGAAACATAATTTCCGCAATATGAAACAATAAAACAATTTATAATATTAGAGTTTGATTCCCAACAACTAAGCAAATGGATAGAAAGCACGATGATAAATATAAATATAAACATTAGATTAAAGTTAAAGTTTCTGTTGTTAACAAGTAGAGTTGAAATTGGTAAAATGATCTTGAATAAACTATGACCGTATTTGCGATAATTTTGCATTACCTATAACCGTAAAATACTAGAAAAGCAGGTAATTTTAAATAAAATTTTGCAGACAAGCTTTAGGTTTCTTAATTGAAAATTTATTAGACTAATTACGATATTACCAATAATATTCGTGTTAAAGATTATTAACTTTTCGTGTTGTTTTTAAATTTTGCGCCACATTATCTGTGTTTTTCTTTGAAATGTTTAATAACAAGGCTAACATTACTTTTAAAAGGAAAGTTTATGTCAAATTATTTGAAGTTAACAAGATAGATTTATAGGTGAAATTCTTAATTCATATGAATAAATATTTAAAATTTGTTAGACAATGGTTGTATACATGTTTTATAGTTAAGTTTCAAACTTCTCTATATTGATGTAAACATATAATTCTGATTTTAAAATGTAAACAATAAAAACGTAACGCTCATACACTTATTTGCTATTTAAAGAAGTATATTAAATTACCTACTTAAGCGAAATCTAGCTTTTATAAATTTCCTGAACTCTAATTATTTTTTTATGGTATTTATCTGCTCATGTTGCTTTTTCATATTTAAGCTTTTTTTTTTTCAGGTCTTTGTTTTTCGAAAGATAACTGTGTGAAAAATGTCTTCTTGTTCCAGAATTACAGATGATGAGATGCGATATTATCAGTTTAAAGCTCGACAACAATTTCTAATTAAAAAGGAAGACCATGAATGGAATGAATTCTGTAAAAAGAATAAATGTACTTGTTGTTCCTGTCAACCAGTAAATGCAACCACACTGCAAAAAACTGTTGGAATTCAAGCCACTTCAAAAACTGCCTCAAAATTCAGTATATATTTTTTCTTCTTCTCGAGAATCATATGTTGTGAAAGATAGCCTCTTAGTATTTATTCCTTTTAGAGGTCTTCTTGCATAGCAATACCTGAAATTGTAAGAGTGCCACTGCCCAGTGCTTGTACTTGCAATAAATTTTAAAAATATATGCTAGTAGCTTGCTGGGAGGTATCTATGAATTACACCACCAGAGTTTGTCCTTATCTGTAATGATTTAATTTTAGCTTATGTTCTGCTACTGTCTGGTATCCACTAAAATGTGGCAAATACTGGTACAGAAATCTTCCTGCGTATTTATCTCAATGTGATAAGATTTGGATCTATTTTTTATTTGATTCTTCAAGTTAGTATTTACTATTAAGTTGTTAGGCATCCTAAAATGTTAAGAGGAGTCTTCAAATTTCATTATTTGTCCTAAAAAAAGTTTTAAACTCTTTGAGGACAGAGAATGTTTTAAGAATTCTAGCAAGTGTCCTCAAAATTTTCCGACGCATATTTTTTTTAAAAAATTAGTAATGAAATATCAGAAATTTGCATGCTTTTAAAGCGAGAAAAAGTTGTTTTTCAGCAAATATAAACAAAAAGTGCCAAGCTAATTCTAACAAATAAAACCACAATATTCTTCTTAAAATAATTTTAGCAAATACTTAACAAATTTAAATCCGATAGAATATTGAATGATATTTTTCAAAACTGCTTAGTAATGAAATCGCGTTTGAAGATGGCTCTGCGCCTGATACTAGTTATGAATTTTTAAAAAAATCTTTATTACACGTATAAATATATGGTGCTCTCAAATCGCAAAATTTTTCTGAAGACGCTTCACCAATATTCATACTCAAAGCATAGTTTATGAATCTGGTCATCTTAGTCCAGCATTAAATCTTGGATGCAAGGTTTGACGCATTTTCGTAATTATATCATATGTATTTCAAGATTTTGATGTTTGCTCATCATCTGCGAACCTCCTAATAAATATAGTGGATTCATTATTTTTGAAAATAAATCTATGCTGTTTCTCTATCGCTTTTTTAATTGTTATTGCTACAAAATTCCACATAGTTTTATAAGACCTAATGTTTTTAATCTGATATTACAATGCACGAATTTTGAATTTGAGTAATCACCCTTTGCCTTGCTATATTTTTATCAATTTCATCATAAATCCAAGTGGATTCTCAATCACTTTTTGGCATTTATAATTAATAATTTCCATAGAGTTTTTAAAATTCTGATACATTTATTAAGATATTACAACTTGCGAGTTTTAAATTGTGCATCTGACTTATCACACTGCTTGCTGCTTGTAATTTATTTTGTTTAAATGTTTTTTTTTTATCTTGGGTGATTTTTTTTTTGGAAAAAGCAAAAAAAAAGTTTCTTATTTAAATCTTGTAAGACCTCTTATAATTCAAGAAACATAAATAGTATCTGATAAGATTCAATACCAAATAAATATTGAATCTTATTTTGTTCTATAATGGTTTTGTTTTAATGCTTAGTTTTTGTTAAAACGCTATAAATTTTCTTCTATAAAAATATTTAATTCAAATGTATATTACTCATTTTTTTACACTTTCATTGTGTAAGCACTACAGTTTTTTTTTTTTTTTTTTGTCTAAATTTATATTTTCCCCACATATATATATATATATCAAATGATTCAATATTTATGAAAAACGGAAAAAGTTTTGAAAAAAAATGTTTTTTATTTTGGAATAAATGCAAATAATTAAAAGTGTTTAATTTTCTGCAAATATTTTACGACGTTTAGTAATAAAGAATTTAGTGCTTAGAGCACTAATGCTTTGATAAAAATTATAATAGTTGCTGCTGACATGACTAAATATGTATGCGGCCCCTTACTCCAAAAGTTTGTGCTCCCCTAAATTGTAGATCTTATATTTTCATTTACAATATGTATATTAAATTATGTAATTACAGAACACATCAAGTACAAGGCTGATTGTGCTCCGGATTTCCGGATTTTTCGCTAACAGTGATCCGGAAGCTTCCGGAGATCGAAGGTCCAGATGTTTCAGAAAATCATTGATCACAGAAGTTTCCGGAAATCAAATTTTCAAAGGTGGAACTTAAAAACACAGTTTATTTTATTTGTTTGTAAAGGAGAGCCAGAGAGATACTTTATAAGCTTATATTCATGATTAATATTAATTTTTTATCAGTAAATAGTTACTATAATCATAAACTCAAGAAAGGACATATTTGTAAATTTTAATTACTTCTCCAGGTCATCATAGGTATTTGTAAATGGTACAGGTATGTGTAAAAATTTAAATATATTTT
The DNA here is from genome assembly GCF_982258835.1 of Parasteatoda tepidariorum. Taxonomy (NCBI): domain Eukaryota; kingdom Metazoa; phylum Arthropoda; class Arachnida; order Araneae; family Theridiidae; genus Parasteatoda; species Parasteatoda tepidariorum. Next base: position 16,775,330 of record NC_141762.1, read on the forward strand.
AAGTAAACTAAGAAATATTTAGAAAAAGGAAAAAACCTTGTTTAAATTTTTTTCTAATTTAAACTGTTTTTTTTTTAAACCCAAGAAAATGTCCGGAATTCTGACTTGGGCTCACAATCACCCCTGCATATATATAGTTTAAAAAAGTAATTCTTAGATGTTTTGTGTTTTTAGATCAGCATGCATCTGTTAAAAGAGTTCAAGAAAGACCATTCTCAAAATCTTTAAATAACATAGAAACTGAATTAGAGAAACTTAAACTTACTGTAGCCGATATGCAGCTTAATTACAAAAAAGAGGAAAAGGTATGAATTATTGTTTCGTATCTATTGATTTCTATATGTCTAATATTTTTATACATCAAAATTATATTTGATGCAATTTTTTAAATATTGATGTAGAACTGTGCATGTATACTTTAAAAAAACCTTTTTGTTTTATGAATATCTTAAGTGTGAAAATATACCAAAATTTTAGAATCATTTCCAGTGGTGTATGTTTAGTTATAATGAAAACTGCAAGTCATACTTTTGGTAAATAATTATTTTCTTTCGCCTAAGTTTATCGTAATTTTTAATATTTTTAAAAATCAACTATGTATATTTCATTACATGAATATTTTTATATTGTTGATTATTTGCTGAGATAAATTAGTTATATTTAGTTAATATGCTATATTAAATACTAATAATATTCTGTAGTTAAAAGCTTTTAAAGGAGTTTCTTTTTTCGGAAGAGTATCTTTTAATTTAGAGATAGTTAGTCTTAACTCTTTTGCAATTTGCATAATATTTTTAGGTGAAACGATTTCTTTTGGTAAATTTTTTTTGTCAACAGTGTATTCGTATGTAATGAAAACATTGCTATAAAAAAGCCATTTACTTTGTGATAAGTAAGAATAATTAATAATTTTGTTTAGTCAAATCATACATTTAAATATTTTGGTTTAGCAGTAAATTTATTTATCAAAGAGTGAAATTTACGCATTATGTCAATGTTTCCAGGGAATCTAGCTGAGCCTGCTGTTGGACACTGTCTTTTTGAAGAAAAGAAAAATTATATCATTACAATACTTAAATAATAAAATTATTTTCTATAACAAGTTCAAGAAATGTATATGAAAATAAATAATTTTTTTTTTTTAAATTTACTTTTTTTTAAAAATGTTATAAATTAGTTTCCTAGTATTAGAATACATAAAAAGGTAGTGTAATATTTGATATTACTTGCATGCAATGTTTCCCTAAATCTCAAATATTTTTTCTTGTCTCAACAAAAGTTAATTAATGATATCTACATTTAACTGATTTAGAGTTGTGCCTTCTTTTAGAAAAAAAAAACTAAAAGTGTTTCCGCTTTCAAAATGCATAAACATTTCTGAGTTCAACAAAATATGTTCAACTTATGTTTCTGAAAAGCAGTTAATATTCTCCATTAACCGTGACTGGGCCAACTCCGTTTGCAATGCTTGTGGTCTAGTTTACTGGTAGAAAAATCACCAGTTCTTTTGCACTGAGTTATGTGACCAGACTTGCTCAGTTCGTAACACTGTATGGTAGAAGAAGCAGCTATAGCTCGTTCACCAGGACTTGGCACTTGGCTCCGCCTTTATCACGTGGTATCCGACGATACTATTTCGCTATTTTTGGGAGAAGGATGTGAACAATCCTGAACAGGGTTGCTATTTGGCGACCGTATGACAAAAATATTTATTTCACAATTTTTTGTGTATTTTTTTAACATTAAATATTTCATAAATTTGATGATATTTCTCTCTTTTAAGTGAATAGTTTGTCCTTTTTGAGACATTTTGCTGCAATATATTTAATTAACTAGAGTAACGAAAGGTATAATAGCAGATCTAGCGAAGTGACTGAAAAGGAATTCATTGTTCGCGTTTGGCATGCATTAAGGGTTGTCTCAATTTCAAGGGCAGAGACGTTTCTCCTCTCACTCCCGCGCTGAAATAAACTCTTAATCCTAGGAAGAGGATCCGAGTGCCAACTCCTGGGGAACGAACTATACTTGAAGGCGTGTTGAATGGTCTTGCTATTTCTATTATAATTTGTCGTATAACCCAACGGACCTATTCATATCACGTAAATTAAGTTGCAATATTATTGAGATGTTGCAATATAATTTATTATTTATTTTTTCAAATTTTAACTATCCTTTTCTGTTTAGGCAATCATTCAAAATGACATAACAGAAAATAGACTTTTGGGAAATGAATCAACATTAAACCTCTTGGGTGGTAAGGTTCATAATTTAATTTTTTTTAATTTTTTCTTTAACAATGCTTACAAGATCATTGTAGTGATTTAACAAGGAATGCATAATAATATGTTTAAAAATAATCTGTAGTAATGTGCAATTCAGTAATATGTATTAAAATATGTGTTAAAAGTTTTAATAGACATTATGCCACATGAAGTTTAGAATTGTCTAGATTACTACATGTTTAAATTGACCATCAAGAAGGAAACTTCTAAAATTTTTAGAAAAATTTTCCCTACGAATATTAGAAACTTATATTTTAAATTTGAAATATAAACTTTTTTTCTACTTGAATAAAAAAAAATTTAAATGGTTTACAGTGAAAATTGCATTAAAATGTAAATGGTAATGTTTTAATTTTCTTAAATAATTAGAAATAAAGCCTTTAAGGTTATTTTAAATTAAAAAAGTTTATGATTTCATAAATCTTATGACTTATTACCATGTATGAGTGAAATATCAAAGTACAGATGTGGAATAAATGTTTTGACATCAGCCAGTTACAAAGAATCTTTATTTTATTTTTACTCTGTTTCAAGTTAAAAACAATAATTGATCTTTTGCTTTACAATAGAGCAGCGACAGAACATAATAAGAGCTAGTCTTCTAAGCAGTCTTCAAAGGCTTCATTCATCTGCAGCACATAAAATAACTAAACCACAATCTGCTCCAAGTCCTCGAAATAAAGGATTTTTCCTTCCTCCTAATCTTGAAGTAAGAGTGTACTTAAGATAATGCTTTCATACAATGTGTAATTTTTAAATACAGTATAATAACATTTATTTTACTAAAGAAATAATTTTATCTTAATTATTTTTTTAATAGCTTAAGAAAAGATTGTAGTGTGTCTACCACTACAAAAATACAATTCCAATTCACTAGTATATAAGACATGTTAACTCGACTCTATAGTAGGGTACCTTTTCATAGATGAAAGTTGACATTGGCAATACCTACTCTCCCCATATTGATGACCTGGACGTGATATGATCATCCTACCTTGACAGAAACTCCCATTTTGATCTGAATACGCCTATCTTGACAGTAGCGCCCACTTCGATCTGAACACGCCTACCTTGATGGATGGTCCACATTGAACAGTTGACTTGCTACATGTGACTGTGACATTATCCTTCTCCTCACTCTGTTGCTTCTCAGTCTCGATCACACACAACACATACACTTGATTGGCACATAGGCATCACAGGAGCAACCAGGATCAGTATTTAAAAGTATGATGATCTTAATAGAGCTCTCCCGGCTACTCACAAAACAGCAATTAATCAACTAGTGGTTCATAGAATTCTATTACAGATAAAATTCTGGTGGGGGAGTACTATAGTGTGTCTGCCATTACAAAAATAAAATTCCAATTCACTAGTATATAAGACATGTTAACTTGATTCTATGCTGGGGTACCTTTTCAAAGATGAAGGTTGACATTAGCAGTATCTACTCTCCCCATAAGGTGAAAAGTTGGAGAGACAATGTCTTGAAAAAAGAAAGCTTGAAATATAGATCACTATATGCTTACAAAAGATCCATTAGAACCTCTATGTATATTAAATTGCTTTTAAGATAACAGTGAAAAGCATAAAAAGAACTATTCTGATAAACTATACGAATATTCTAATAGTTATTTATGCCAACATAACATTACTTATTAAGGTAATATGTAGGCAAGGCTTCTAGTAATTTAAAAGTTGTAAAATTACTAGGATTGTGAATTGCTTGGAATCCTTTGTTATTTTATTAAAATTTTTGTTGATTTAGTTTATGAATTATTCCAATGTTATAATTTGAATTTCGTGCAGTTTTAATGAGACTTTTAAGTTAACAAGAAGAACGTTCTTCAAAATTATAAGAACAAAAAAAAAAATTTCTCTTTCCTCTATATAATAATAATCAGGTCACTATGTAAAGATGTCAACAAGTTGATTTCAAAACTCCATGAAACGATAAGAGATCTCAAAAAAAGAAAATATGAATATAAAGTAAAATTTTTGTGTCTTTCTTCCTTAATTATAATGTCTACTTAAGTAGAATTATTGTTAATTATATTAGCAGATATTTATATATTAGTATGCCTGTATTTTAAATTGTTTGAAATGAAGAACTTCATACATAGTGACACTGTCGTTATCATCCAAGATTTTTAATGGTTTTAACCAGGTTTTGATGGTTTAAATCAGAGTGTAATATCAAAAATCCAACTGCTGTAGACTTTTCTAATTTTAACTATCCTTAATTGTAAACAAATTTAGTTGATAGTGAAAATAAAAATTATTTTATGCTAGAAATGGTGCACTCTTGTTAATAAGATTAAAAGAAAAAAGAAAATGCTCTTATCAGAAAAAGAAATTTAATTTATAATACAGCAATGAATCTCCCATTTTGAGTGTTCAGCATATTTAACACCAAATTTTTAATGATGTGGTGTTCCAATTAGCCTTTTTTGAAATTGCTTATGAAAAAAATTTTACAGTAAGGAGTTTTGTTATATTTTCAATATGCTGGTTTGTTGTATAATTACTTCTAATTATATTTTTGTGCTTAATTTTCAGAAACAAAGATTAATATCTAGAAATGCCTATCTATCCTCATTAATAAACAAGCCCAAAGTTATTGGTAAAACTACGGCAAAGTCTTTGGAAAATAAAACAAAAACGTCTATGAAGAAAAGTAAAAAGCTCCCACAAAATATTCCTACTAAAATAAGGTGATTAAAATTTCTTCTATTTTTTGTTGTGCTGTAATACACTTTTAATCTTATTTTATTATTATTATATATATTGTGCTACAAGTTATTTGTTTCACAATAACTTCTCGTGAACAGAAAATAAAGATACACTGTAATAAAAAAAAAAACAATAAATTTATTTCATTTTATTGCTTTGAAATAATACTATTTTTGTTTTGATAAAAAGTGGAGAATAGTTTTATTATTTTAGTAAAAATGAGAAAAAATCTTTTTAGTGAAAGTAAATTAAAAATATATTGTTTTGTAGTAAATTGGCATTAATCTCTATCTACATATAATCTAAGCTTTTTGTGGAAGTGCAACAATTATACATTACCAATTGAAGTTTTAGTAAAATCAAACCTTGAATGAAAATATTGTTTTTATAAATTTTGCAAATATTCCATAAATTAGTTAGTGTGAGTTTAGTGAGACTCTATAGTTTCCTAAAGTATTTCCTTTCTATTATTAGGTTTTGAAAATGTTGAGGGTTGTAGGATCAATTAGATTAAAAAACCTCATCATAGATATTTTTAACTTTATCTAATTATGCAAAACATGAAGGCAAAATGATTTGCACATTTCTTTATAATTTTGGGCCCATAGCTTTGACTTCTCTATTAACTTAAGAAAAATATCTAAAATCAGGAATTTTTCGAATTTCATTCTCTTAGCTGTCTAGATTTTTGAGGTTATACTGTATATTATGTGAGCTAATTGAAAGATCCAGCTTCTTCCAGATGTGATCAGCATCTTCTAATGTGTGTGGGTGGCGCTGTTGGTTTGTCATCGGCCTTCTGAGCTGAAGTCTGCGGGTTCAATCCCCAGACACCGGATTTTCGGGAAGCAGAAAATCCTCAGCGGCCATGTCGTATGATTATGCGGCATGTAAAAAATCCCTGGAGTGCCTTATTGGCTCTTGGCATTTCCGGCAAAATTAAATTCCTAGTGCACTTTAGCATCCAAATAGAGTCTCGGTGCCGCCATCTAGTGTGGCAGAAACTAGATGTCCAAATTAACATGGCCAACGGTAACTAACCCATTGTGGTGGTCCTGGAAGAGTGGATACCACTTCTGGAGAGCGCACTAGATCTGCTCATTGGGAAGACTGATTGTGCAGCTCATAGGAAATTTTTAAGAAGAAAAAAAACTTCTAATGTGTTCAATATTTTATAATCAATCAGTAACTTTTTAAGCTTGTTACATGCAGTCCTTATGTCTTAATCCTAATTTAAAAATGTTGTAAAAATTATTTTATCAGCTTAGACTCATTGCAATAAGCCTTAAAAAGGTTATCAACTACTCTAGTCTTATTGCAAGTTGTCTAAATTAAATCAGGCTATTTGAGTAATGAAATATATATTTTCCAATTAGTCTAAATATATTTAGGGTAAATTTGCATGGTGCATTGCAAAATGATGAGTTCTGTTTCCATAGGCAAATCAATCCTTTAAACTACAACATTTATATTATTTTATTGAAGGAAAAATAAAGTAGCCCCCATTGCAAAATCTAAAGAAGAGAAAACTTTGATTCAGCTGGAGCCTCCTACTGATAGAGTAAGTTATTATATAAAACATTGTACTGCAATTACTGAATAAACAAACATTGTTCTCCTGAGTAAATAATGTTTTATTTTTAACAAAATCATTAAATTAAATATGCAGGATGAAAATATTGAAACTGCTATAGATGGCATAGTAGATGATTTATTGGGAGAAGAAATACTAGCTTTGAATAGAATCAGGTTTATGAAGCTTGAAAAAATAAGTTCTAATCCCGTAAAGGTATGTTTAAAAAATTAAAATTATAGTACATTTCTTTATAACTATTGAGTTATAGAAAAAAGTTGTTTGTTTGGTTTAGAATTCATTGAATAAAAACTGTAGTAAAAAAAAAAAAAAATTCTGGAATTTCCATTTTATTCTTTTTTAAATGTTCAAGATTTGAAAAGCTATCATTGGTAAAAATAATATACAAAAGCTTCTAAACTTCTATAGAAGTCTGAATTTTAAAAACTAAAAAAAAAAATCTTATTTAAAAAAAGCTATTGAAAAGTCTTAAAACATAAGTTGAATTTATAGATAAAGAAATTTCTATATTTACTGTTCATAAAATTAAAATATACAAATATCAGAAATTAGCAAACTTTAAAATAATTGATTTGAAAGGTGTAGGAGTAGGATACAATATCTATATTGTTTAGAAAAAATTTTTTAAATAACAAGCTGAAATAATGTAATAAATTAGAGAGAATTTATTATTTCAAAAGCAATTTATATGTTCCTGTATCAAAGTAATAGACAATACTACACTAATATATACAAGGATTAAAGTTCATTACAACAAAAAAAAAATCAAGCTAAGGTTTTGTATTAAAAATTATAAATTTTGCTGTCGTATATAATCTTATTTTGAACATGTATTCAAAATTTTAAATTTTTGTAAGTAATAACTTGAATTTTTTTACAAAAATAGTAATGTTCTGAGTGATTATGATTATGACTTATTTGAAGCAAATTAAATTTTAAAATATGATCAATCGGAAAAATTAGAAGAGACTTCAAAATATCCTTTTTCCTCATGTTAAGGTTATGCATGAATTATAAAGCATTATTTGAAATAAATTAACCTTGGCCATTATGAATATATGCTATGACTTTAAATTCTTTTTGTGTAATAACTAATTTTTTTTTAAATTTTTGTTTATATTTTATGGTAGTTCCTTGTTAAAAAAAAATTTAAAATATTGTTATTAATGTGGATATCTTATTTTCTACTAACAAAATATATCATAATTATAATTTTTTTTTAAAAAATTTCTTTCATTTAATATTACATTTATTTTACAATTTTTGATTGATTTGAGAGTTGATTATAATCAATATTTTTAGGAAAGAAATACTGTTTCTTCAAAAAGGAATATTCACCTGCATCAGACATCTCCAGAGACTCGTGCAAAAATCAAGAAAATCCCTTTCTTTGACTTAAGGTATTTCTTATGAAAAAATTTTTTTAAAGAAATCACAATTAGGCTTATAAAACATCTCCTAATGGGGTGTGATTGTATTTGTGCCCATCTTTTCTGTTTAACATTGCTGACTCCCCCACATTTTCTCTTTGTATGACTGGCCAGGATATAACTGCTTTGCATCTTGATGAATGCCCTGCTCTATCTTTTCTCTAGTTGAATGAAAAAATATTGGAAAGTTTGTTGTTTAACACTCTAGCGGTCAAGTGACTGGCATTTGATAAAGAAAAGTTAATAAAAAATAAATTGCATAAGATTTATTTTTGGGAAGCCTTACATTTCTTGCTTTAGTGGCATAAAAAAAAGCTTAATGCCACTGTTTTTTCGATACACTTTTTTAGTTTTCACATTATTACTAATATCTAAGTGGCTTTTTAAATTCTGATATTTTTACACTATGTTACTTTTAAAATGAAAAATTCAAATCGCACGCTTGAGTAATTACTTTTTGATGAGGTAGATTTGCTCTAAATCCAGGTAGCATTTTGATAGGGCTTTTTTTTCAGCTTATGCTGTTGATTTTCATATGATTTTTTTAAAATCATGCACTTGATCATTATTATGATTGCACACCTGAGTATTCACTATTTTTTTTAAATATCGATATTTTTAATGCAATATTATTTATTATAAGCTGTGAATACTGAAACGCACATTTAATTAGCCCCTTTTTGAAGTTGATTATGTTGTAAATACACTTGGTTTTATCATTAATATTTTTTCTGTAATTGCCCACAGACTTCACAGTTTTTAGAATCTTTTTTTTATTTTATGCAATGATGACTTGCAAAAAAATTAAAAAGGTGGAATATGAAATTTTTTTCTATATATATGTAACGGTTAAAGTAATAAATCTGGTTATTAATACTAAACGGTCAATATTAATATCAGTGTAAAAATGTCTGTATAATATGATCTCTGGTAGAATAACTGCCAAATCTTCACAACTTCCGGGCAGCAGCCCACAATAAACTAAAAAAAAAATTAAGAAATCAAAAAGGGGCCAACTCAAACTATATAACCAGGGGTCTGTCTAGGTTTTTCTGAGAGCTACCTATTTTATGCAAAATTAGACATAATTTGTGAAAATTAAAAATTATACTAAAAGATCAACACAAAAATATGCATTTATCGTTTCTTACGGGATACAAAAATAAAATTTTAAGAAAAAGTATTTTGTGAAGCTACTGGGTTTTTTTAGTTAAATTTGTGAAAGTACCGCTAAACGGTAGTTAATTTGACCTGGACAGACCCCTGATAACTCATAGCTACTCCCAGGCAAACACCTACATGTTTTTTTTTTTTTTAATTTTTCCACTTTGAAATCAATTTTACGCCTTAGTGATTGTAGTTGGCATGGCAGGTCACAACACGGAAATATCCCCAATAAAAAGGTGAAAGAATGACATTGAGCAAACTTCATTGGTTATTATTAATAATAACCAGTAAATGTGATAAATTTGTTTAAATTATTCATTTTAACCAGCTTATTTAGTTATTAATATTGACTGGTAAGTATTAATAATAACCAACTATTCATATTCACCGTAACATGTATATAAACATTCATTTATGTATGCCTAAAAATGACAGTGCTATTTATCTTTGTACCAAAAGATTTTTTAAAAAAATGTCAGATAATTTCTTCTTCTAGTAGTCACATGTCTGCAATATAGTAGAGTATATAGTGTTGTAGGTGAAATATCTTTTTGAATTGTGCCTTATGCTTGAAGAAGCTGCCCTTTTTCATACCTACATGTGCTCACTTGTTTTATTTAAGGATGTTTGGTGTTAAAATGTTATTTTATTTTAGTTTTTAATTTTATATTATCGAAAAAGATAATTTTTTTCGTGGTATTTATATTCTGAAGAAAATGTTTCTAAAATCTTATAACAATATTTAGAATTTTCATAAACTTTAAAAAACTATTAGTTCAAATTTATATCCAATCTATGTATTTAGCTAATGTAAATTTCTTTGGAATCTCAAGTTAAACTGTTAAATTTGCACTGAATTTAATGATTAATTAAAATGGCAGTGTTAATGGCATAAATTAATGATTATTCTTTTAATCTTTCTGCAAAATGTAATGCATATTAGTTGTAAAAATAGCATTTAAAAAATGTTCTTCTTCAATTTATAGTTCATTGAAAAAGACATCACAAAGCCCTCCTACAGTTTCTGATGATCAAAGTAAAAATACAAAATGTCATACAAATGTGAACAAACAAGCAGCTCCAACTAATGATAAAGAAGCTCAAGTTAATATTAATAAGCCAATTTCGCCAAAACCATTTAGAACTTTACATACTGATCCACTGTTGGCACAAAGAGTTAGTAGACAACGAAAACTCTATTTTCAGTATTTAAAGAGGATTGAACGAGCTAAAAGTCACAATTTCGACCCTATAGCTCTTTCAAATATGTAAGTTTTATTTTCTTACTTTATTTATTCGAATTTTACTAACATATATGTGCCAAATCTCTTGGTTTTTCTGAAGATAATTTGTACTAAAAAATTATTTGAAAAACACTAAGAAAAAAAAAAGAGATAATTTTTAAGAATAAAACATTATTTTTACTTTCATAAAAGAAATTTCATCTTGTTAGAGATACTAATGAATACTTATCTTGTAAAAGATAATGAACTATTATGAATCTTGCAAGAGATTCTTTTGTGAATTTGTGTAATTTCTATTTAAAAAAAAAAAACCTATTCATAACAAAACCAACTTTCTTTAAACTTTTCATTAGTCATAGACAATTTTTATAGCTTACATTAAATGAGATGGTGCACATAAATATAAATTTTGCAAGTTGATAAACTATTATTTTAATTTTTTCACTTCACAAATAAAGCAAATACCATAGCTAATTGCTTTCTGTTGGAAATATTTGTCACACTAACATATTTGAAATTTATGAACAGTTTAATCAAAATTATGTGAAAAATTGAAAATGGTAAATATTATTTTACATTCCACCTCTGTATGGAATCAACTTCATTTTCATATAGTTAAACATGTATTTTATTGTTATGAATTATTAAAAAAACATTAAAATATTGATCTTGTCTCGCTGAATCAAGCAAAATATGAAGAGCAATTGAAAATTTTCTGTTATGGCTTTATAATCAAAGCCCAAAAATTTAAAATGACATTACTAATAAATTTCAGTCCATTACCTGATTAAAATCTAAATGCGCTTCAAAAATATTTAAATAGGAAATAACAGTAGACATGTTTCCAGTGCTTGAAACATAATATTTTTCAAAACCAAAAGCACGATGATATTCATTGTGCACCATCCACTTTTACTTTCTTAGGTAATACCATCAAGGTCATACCATCAATATGAAACTGGGTGGACTTAAAGTTAACACAGGTGATAAAAAACCTGGTCCTTTACTATGATAGTTCAGTGCTTTAATCACTGTATTAACTGGTGGACAGTTATGTAAAAAAGTACTACCTGTTTTTTTGTTAGTTGTTACATGTTTTTTTTTTTTTTTTTAAGTTATATACTTTCTTAAAATAATTTCCATTAGCAAGAGTCTAATGGAGAACATAAAAAAAATTGTATATTGTTTTAATGAAGCTATACAAAACTATTTTCTATTGATTTTAAATGAAATATTTTTTTTTCCAAGCTTGACTTACCTGTATTTTCTGTAGTAAAACTGTAGCCTTGTTTTCTAATACTTAGAATTAGAAAAGTAAAAAAAAATGCTTTGTTTCAAGTGCTAAAATTATTTAAAAATGTTCTTTTTTAAATAGGGTTTCAGAATCCTTACTAGATGATTGCATATCAGATGTTTGTAACGAATTGGATGATATCCCAACCTCTTTGATAGCAGATCTTTATAAACAAGAATTTACATCAACATTATAGTCTAAATATATACTTGTTATGTATATAACTTATATACTTGTAATTTATGTTGGCAAATTTTTTTAATTTTTTAAGAAATTGAAAATTTTGTAAATAACTGAAAATATAAATAAGTGCAATTAATATGTATGATTTATTTTAATTTTACTATTGATATTCTTTTCTAACATACTAAATACAGTCAAGAAGTACGTTGCTATATTTTAAAGTAATAAAATATTTATATAAGGAAGCAAATACTGCCAACCAAAATGTAAAAAGTTTTGGCATTTAAAAATAATCCTATATAATGTGACAGGATAACAACACAATTATAAATCTCTGTAGCAATCTGAACTATATGACTGAATATAATACAAGATAGTTAGAAATATTTGATAACTTGTTTATATTAGTTTTCAAGATAACAAGTTCAGAGTTAAATATGCTTTAAAAAGTAGAAAAATATATTCTAAAAAGTAGAGTCATGAAACATAAGAATAGCTACTATTAAATATGTATGTAACAGGGTTGGCAAGTTTTTGACACATGACGGTTTAAACCATGGTTTTTACCGTCATGTCAAAAACCCCACTGTCAAAAACCCATAGTTTTGAGAAAACTGCATTTTAATTTGAGTTTAACTGCTTATGATTTAAAATTAATTCATTTTTGGGCAATAAAATTAGAAAAAAAGTTGCTAAAAGATATTTAAGAACAGATTTTTGCATTTTTCCAACATGATTATATCAAATCATACTATTTGAAGTAAAATATTAAGATACTAAACAAAATTTTCAAGCATCATTTTGTTTGGCATATTACATTACTGAAGAATGTCAAGTCAATCCTGACTTAGAGTTTGTTAGTAGTTACAAGTTTTGAAAGTTTTTATTAGCTATTTCTAATATTTAAGAAATGCCAAATTTTAAATTCTTCTCTTTAGTTCTTGAATTTATTAATAGTTCCAAGTTTTTTTGTTTGTTTATGTCTAACAATTAAGAAGTGCAAAATTTTCAATCCTTTGCAAATCAAGCTATAAATAATGATAAAAGTTAAGTATCACTATTTTCAATAAGTATATTACAATATTTCTGTATGAATGTATATTCTTCTATAAGAATACATGTATATAGTTGCAAAATCAATAGCAATTAAGTGAAAATAATATATTGTCCGCTATATGCCACAAATGAAAGAAAACAGTAGGTTTTTGACAGTTTTTACCGGTAAAAACACGGTTTTTACCACTGTCATGTCAAAAACCAGTTTTTGACGGCAAAAACCCAACCCTGGTATGTAATGATAGTTGACTTTTGCCCAGCAGGATTTCTGGTATTTGGCAAGTTGCATTAGAACAACAACAACATATCAGCATTTACATTGATTCTGAAACAAAACCAAAGAAATAACAAGATTGTAAATAATAATTTATTTGCAATATATAACTCATTTTAATGCATTATATTAATACTTTATAACAAATCTATGTAGCAACAACATACAAATCTAATACAAAATGTAGAAAAATTTCTGATTTTTTAGTTTAGATTTATTGTTCAAATATGTACAATTAGTATAAATGTATAAAAAATACAAGCAGCCAAATATTTCTAAAATCAGCATATAAAATAATTTTCTTTCTATATTAAGAGATAGATTACACAGCTTTTTATTAAATGGAATATAAAAGCTTATAAAAGTAAATAAAAATAAAATGGTTTTACAAAAGAATGTTGTCAAATTTTAATGAACACATGCTTGAAATCTTGAGATATTTGTTACTTTTAAACCTTAAATTGTCACATCTAGAACTGAGTAAGTCAATAAAGATTAAAATCTTGTTGCTTTCCCACAAAACAAATTGGTAATTTTTTTTTCTTATTATTATTCATTGGGAATACTTTACTTGGGGGAAAGTTTTTATGTAAAATTGCCTTTCTAGATCAACAATTTAAGAAATAAAGCATATCAAAACAAACATGATAGCAGAAATCTAAAAACAAAAAAGCTCATAAAACTATATACAGTGCACAAAAAATCCCACCAGAAATAACTTTTAATTGGATGATCAAGGTTTTATGATGTAATATTAATAGTTAAAGGATATATCTGAAATATGAAAATTATTTTGAGAAAGCAATATTTTAAATTACAAAACATACTTCCTTTGAAAATGTTGGTTCCTAAAAATATAAGTTATAGCGACAAACTGGAAAATATGATTTTAGCAGGTTAGTTCAAATCATAGAAGGGCACTTGAGAGTTAAAGCCCCTTTATATAAATTTTTTTATTTTATTATATACCTAAAACTATTTAAACAACTAAAAAAAAAAATTTCCACAAAATTATAAAACTTGTTTATCTAAATGTTATCTCGTAAAAAAATACTTTTGTATTATTCAGTTTAATATTGTTCAAAATATACTTTAAATGACGAAATCAATAATTTGGTTGAATTATTAATAACTTCATTCTTTTTTTAAAGTTTTATTGCTCACAAACTGTTTAACCAACTTCGTTTGTTGTCATTTATAGTTTAAAAAAATTTATAGTTAAAAAAAAATTAAAATAGTTTCAGTATTTTTTTAAGTATATTTAAAATTAAGGTTCTCATTTCCATACCTCTTAATAAATTGCTGGGAGTATATTTTCCAGATTGCAAATATCTTCTACATTTTAGGAATCGTAAATAATAATCAGATGGGGGAAAAACTAGTATATTTATTTTGGGAAAATGTGTTTTCATATTTAATTTTGTAACTTAAAATATCTTTTATGCTTATTACTACTTTTAGACTGCAAGTTAGTATGTGAAAATGCAATTATTAAATCAAAAGTTATTCAGGTTTTTTGAGAGAATGCACGCTGTACATTTAAAAAATTAAGAAAAATTTTAAAATAAAAAATTATACACACATTTAAAACTGAAGCTCCATCCTAATCATAAATTCATTTTACAACTGTTATGTAATAATTCATTTTAAAAGTGCATAAATAACAAAAAATACAACTTATACACACTTAAGTAATAATTCAACAACAATGACGTTAAGTAATATGCATTAATGGAATTCAAATTTTCAAAATATAAACAAAAACAAATGAGGAGGGTATATATCCCCCCCCCCCCAAAACAAAGTTTTTTTTTTTCAAAATCAAAAACTTAAACAATATCCGGACTCCTAAATACTGTCATCCAGTTTTAAGGTATCCAAATAAAGTACCCAATGAAAAAAAAGTACCTCATATGCCCACCATGCCAGTACATTAAAGATGCGATGGTAAGGTGGACATGTCTAATTACTTACGTTTACTTTTATAACGGTAGTCTTAATAGCTTCATTTGTGAGTGACTAAAACTATCCTTATGTAGCCATGAATTAGAGACCTTGCAAAAGCAAAAACCTCCAGGCAAAATTTCAATGCCTTTTGCAATCCATATTTTATTCTATAAAAATAAAGTAGATTGCATACATTTCTGAAAATAATCTTAGAATATTTACTTTTCTATGAGACAGATAGCATATGTACTATAATGGATATACAAATAGTTTTAATGAAGAAAAGGTTGATTTGATTAATAACTTCTATAATTAACATTTTAATAATGCATTAAGAAAAAAACACATTTCCTTTTTACTATGTAAGAAAGTAGTAAGGAATTAATTTAGGAAAAACTATGTAATTTAAAATATAGGAAGAGCTTAGTGGAAAAAGATTATAAATAACATTAAAAAAAAAAAACATAGATTTGTCAATAAAAGATTATACAGTGGAACCCCGATTTTCTGTTTTCAGTAGGCCTAGCGTTAATAAAAAGCACAAAGCGGGATAACGTAAAATCTGGGTAAAAAAAATTAAGCGGATAATTCAAAAGTTTAACTACTAGAGAAATCGAATTCAGAGCTTCTATGACATCCATTTTTGCTTTAGAAGCATCTTGCAGGTCACTGGAATCAAGAAAACAAAATGATTACCTAACCAGTTTTTTAGTGTAATGTTTTTTAAATGATTAGATAATTTGAAGATTCAAACATTGAAAATGGCAGAGAAAAAAATTCCACTCGCACATTTTAAAATTTAAGATTCCATACTTCCCTTCCCGTACTTTGCTGATCAAGTCAATCTTCTCTCACAGACGAAAGTTCAATAACATAGAATAGAAAGAATGTCAGAGTTACAAAAAGATGACAGACAAGTCTCTTTAGAAAAAAAAATCTCAGAAAAAGCTTGTGCGGAAAATTTTTTTTTTGATTTGTTAGAAAAACATTTAAGGCGGGATTTTCGTAAAAAAGGTAATATAAAATCTGAGATAATTTAACATTACTGGTATAGGCATGAAATGACGCAGAAAGAGGGATAACGTACCAAATGGACAACGTAAAACCGGAGTTCCACTGTAGTTTTATTTTACTAAACAGCATGTTTTTATTTTGACAAGTCTTTAAATTCCGCACATCACGGTAGATGGATGTACTAAGTGACAATATTTTAGTATTTTTACAGTTTTTAAAAAGTTTCTGAGTGTATTTGGAAACAAACAGTTGACAAATAACCTTAGAAATGCTCTCTTTTTGTAGCAAATTAAAAGACTAAAAGTTTAAATATTATAATGCGTAAAATTCGAATTGTATATTGGTTACAAAATCTATATGTTAGTATTTTTTATATCTGTATAATAAAATTTGATTAATAATGATTTTGAACACCACTACATATAAATAACTTTAAAAATTATATGATTTCTAACAATATTCTCCCTAAAGTTCTAATAATATTCTTTGAAAATATAGAATATTCACATAGTTAAAACAATTCTTGCTAACTATATATAAAATCAATAGTTAAATGGCTACCACTACTAAGAACCTTAAGAAATTATAAAAAATGGCAGCTAAGATACTGATATATACTTGTTGAATCTCACCACTAGTAACACGTAGAAAGCTTCAATATTTGGCATTTTAAGTATTGTTCTAACTGATTACGCAACACTTGATTTGCATGTATCCCTAGGAGCATGTAAAATGTTTATCACAAATTACATAGAAATAATAAAATTATTTATATTACATCTTTCAATACAGTGTCTAAAAATACTTAAATACAATAAAAATACACAAGTTTACATTTAGGCATTGTTTAGATAGAATGTCTAGCTTCAAGATAATCCTAAATACCTATTTTACTTAAATGTAATTTTCTATTCTATACAGTAACTAATAATTACATAGACATTGTACAAAATATATATATATATATCATATTAAAATAACTCCTACTTTACTCAAATATTCTAAACAATTAGCTTAAACCAGTAACCAGCTTTGATGATTTTGTACGACTTGCCAAATATTTCCACAGATTAAAACTAAGAATATTATGAATTTAATTTTGTTTTATTTCACGATTCTACAAGGTGATTTAAATAGAATAGAAGTGCCGTGTTGCTGGAAAAACAATGAATGCTGCATAGTGAAGTAAGCATGGTGAAATTTAGTAGCCTAATTTGTGAGGGGGTAATAAAATAGAAATATTTTCAAAATGTTTTTATTTTTAAAATTTTGTTCGAGATGAATAGATTCTATGATCAAATTGATAAATTTATTGGTTGGTTGAATGTAGATGATGGTATAAGACCTGGAAGTGGCAATTTTTACCATACACATACTAGATTATTATATATCAGTGTTATAAATTAAGTCTGGTACAAAAATAAAAGGCGGTGAAATGAAGATCACATGAGCACCTTGGGACTATGGAACTTTTATTTAAATAAAGATGAATCTCAGAGGAATGTTTAGTTATTGAACTTATACAGAATTGATAGTATTTTCAACACAGAAATAAGCATAAGAAGTGCCTAATATCTGTTCAGTTTATTGATTAGAAAGCTATTGATGGCTTATTGCTGGTAAATGCTAAACAATAAACGAATATATTGCAACAAAACAATAAACGAATATATAAGCTAAAAATTTAAACAATTCATCAAATATTCATTGTGTAAGATTCATTTCATAATTTGAGTTTGATAAATTTCAAGTGAATATTTTGTTAAACAATTTACTTTTAAAAGAGAATGTGTTATAGCCGTATTTGGATAGAAATTGATAGTTAGATAATATATAGTTAGATATGGTGCTTGATATTGTATATGTTGATAAGTGTCAGAAGATAATATATTGTTAAACTAGTGTAGTGACTCAACAGATGCAATAATCCAGACGTTAAAATGAAATGATAAAGCCCTCAGCAGTAGAAAAAAAGTCATATTCTAAGTCATTTATGTGGCAATTTAGACAATTAATTTTAAATATCTTTTATACATCACATGAAAACAAATTAATGTTTTACATATAAAATAAAAGATTACGTATATATTTATTTTTTGAAAATTAGAAAACTAAAATGAAACATTTATTCATTATTTACAGTTGTACTTATTACAGTAATTTCTTTTTAAATTGCAAATAAAAATTAACATAATATATATAACATTATGTGTGACCTTGTTTTTTTGTCCTTATAAACGTGACCTACTAATTGCACAAAGTTCATGATCTCAGGCCTATACAATTTAAAGAATACCTGATTTTTATATATTTTACACATTAAAGTAGATACAAATATCAGCCTGCAATTTTAAGAACTTCATTCATGTTTTTGCATTCAATTATGGCAAAGATTTATTTCATTTATAAATTGAAAATATTAACACAGACTTATTTTAAGTACTCTTCACTTCCAAATATAGTGCTCTAACCTTTCATAACAACAATTGTACAACAAAAAAATATAAGCTCGATCATTCCAAGTACTATAATTAATAAAAAATATTTAACCCTCCAAGCTTCAGCTTGTTTTTCAGAAAAACAGGCTAATCTTATGTTAATTAATTAAAAACGAGTATAAAAGATAAAATTCCATACAAACTTACCCTGAAGTAGAGCTTGGAGGATTAAAAGTATGTTTTTTCAATTCCATGATTTTTAAGATTCTTGGAGTAACATATAAATTTAAATTGAGCACTTAGTTTAGTGAACATTTACATATATTTGGTGTTTCTATCTTTTACCATCACAAAACATATACTCAACCATTAAATAATTATTTTAATTCAATATTAATAATTTTAAATTTGTCAATTTTAACAGAGAAGCTGCCTACTTTAATTGAAAGACATAAAAGTAATTTTTAACAAAAAATTATTTCTAATATAAATTTCTATCCCAGCATTATTTTGATAAAATTAATATAGAATATAAGGAAATCACTCCATCAAATATTTAATCATTCCCATTCTGTGGTTGGCAACAGCGACTCTAATTCTGATACTGATTTCTTCTTTTTCTTGAACATTTCTTTTAACGAAATCATTCTTCGCTCCATTACATCTGTAATAAAATTTGATCAATTAATAAGGACTTAATGTTTTCAAAAGAGTATCCTATAAGAAACTAATACAAATCAAGGTAATTAATTTTTTTTTTTAAAATAAAGTTAATAAATTGTTTGTATAAATTAAGAGACTGACAAAAGTCGAATAAGTAATATTTCATAAATACAAGGAGTTTCATTTCTGCAAAATGAAACTTATTTTTTCCAGGACAGCAAAAAACAAAATTTATTAAAATTTAACAAATTCAAGGATAAAAAGACCAAAAGGTTTTTAATGGCAATAAAATAAGTACATTTAATTAGTTTTAATTAACAAGGCTACAAAATTATGAAAGCTAACCTACACTAAACTTCTTATGTACTTCAAACTTACTTTTTTCTTGTGCAGAAACAATCAAACAAAATTTAGATATAGATGTCCTTCATATAAAATCTTGTCTAGATCTACTATATCCAGCTCAAAAAAACATACTAATTTTTCTTAAATTATTTTGTCAGTGAAACAAGTACGAAGAAAAAATATTCACAGAAACTAGCAAAAGGATTAGTTATACACACAACTAGCAAAAGGATTAGTTAACAAATTTTCTTACAAAAAAGTATTAAGTATAGATCTGAGATTTAAGCATCTAAATGGATAAAGCTCGTATTTTTACATAAAATAATTAAACCTCACATGGCAGATACTCCTTAAAGGTAAATAAATATCTCACAATACAGACATCTGGCTCTCTGGATTCTAAATTTACATATAAAATAGGTACTATATATTCTTTTCTTTCCATAAATCTGGATACTAAATTTATCAATCCCTCATTTTTTATTGACATTATTCCTGGTTGTGGTACTTTCTACCATCAGCAAATGGCAGTGTAATATGAGCCATTTATTAATTCTTCTGGATTGTATAAATGCATTGATTTACACTAACTAGAGCTGTAAAGTTTATTTGATATATTTTTATCTAAAGTTTTTTTTTATTATTATTTCTTAATAAATGGTTTAAGTTATGGACAAAATGTAATGAAGAAAAAAAATTATTTAAGAATGTGGATAAAGATGAGTGATGTGTAGGAAAACAAAAGTATTTCTGAATGAACTTCAGTAAAATTTTGATCTTTATGTGAGGCTTAACGGGGTTCAGTAGAAATATTAATTTTATGAGTTATTTTAAATATATAATAAAACTCAGATCCTCTTGCTTAGAAAAACAAGTTAGTTGGGAAAATGAACACATTTTTATTTTTCCAGTAGAGAAGTTATATAAATTTAATCAGGTAACGAAACTTATTATTTACTATTTATTCCTACAGTTATTTAATTCAAGTAATTAGGGCAATTTACAAAAACCGATGTTTAAAACAATATACAAGCAGCTCGCATAACGCAATCAAAAAACTATATTGCTATCACATCAACAACAACAAAAAATTAAGTGAATCACTGCTTAAAAATATCCAATATTGTTTCAATTTTATACTTTCAACTTTGTTACAAACTAAATCTTATGGAGACAAACTCTGGGCACTAAAAAAAATAAGTAGACACTTCATACTATGACATCAAGGAGGAGTTCAAGACTTCTGATAGGGTTTGTTTCTTTTCTTCAGGATAGACTGTGAATAGCTACACTTTTTTTAAAGACAGCAAATCATCTCCATTAATAGCTCGTTTTCATTTTTAAAGACTGAATGACACAATTTTACTAAAACTATTTTTTGTCTGTCATTTCTTATAAGCATAATTTTCAAGCACGTGTTTTTTAAAAGAAATATATACATAATTTAAGCAAAAAAAAGAGAGAGGAATAAAAGATAAAATGCAAATTGCAAGCCTTTGTTATAGATTTAAACTAAACATAGATTATAGTGAATTATTTATTGTTTTGCTATGTTAAGGCTTACAACAGCAATTATTTTTAGTACTTTAAAAATAACAATTATCCAACAGATATACACTAATGTAACAACTATAACATGCTTCTTACTTTAGATTGGTATTCAATATAAATTGTCAATGTAGAACTATCACCATTAACCAGTGGTCGGATGTAACGAAAATGCAATTAGTGAAACTACCATAGTCGATACTTTTTTTCCTTTGTAGTTTGTAGCGTACTGTGCTACTATTTTAAAAAAGTATTGTAGTGAGACACAAATAAACAATAATTTGTAGTGATTTACCTAGTTAATAGACGCAATGAAAATTCCCCTGTGGTTACGTCTGAGCATTAACAAGAATTATGTATTTAGAGTCAAGTACAATATAAAAACTATACCTTTGGTAAGTGTTTTTAGAAAATAAATGTTTAAATCTAGTTGCTAAATTCAGTGATTAAAGTTAAAAGGTAACATATACAGTATAAATACAACAAATAATATTGGTGTAGTTTAATTTTTTAATGCACTTTTAATCTCTTTCGTTACATTGTATTATAAAAAACTGATAAAAATTACAAAACAAAATAAAAAAAGCTGATAAAAATAACTTATTTATAAACACAAATAAAAACAATTGATCACCTTTAAATAGAACTCTTTCATTAAAATTAGGTAACGGTACTCCTTGAGATTCAGAGCCATTATAATCTTTCCACATTTTAGATTGGGCAACAGCTAGAACTAATAAAACACACATAAAAGTCAATGTAATTGTCGCCCAGATGGCATCTTTTGATCTTGTGATTGTGGCATGGATTTTATATAATATGTGAGCTTGTTGTGTTTCATTCATTGCTGCTATGTGTTTGCTAATCGTCATATCATTTAAAACTTCCACAATTTTTTTGGTATCATTTTTTAAATTAATATTCTGTACATTTTTTAACGTTATGTTCATGTCAGATTTAATATTTAAGTTATGTTCGGTAGTTTTAAGTTGTTTTGTTTCAGTTATTTGATAAACGCTGTTGTTTTTCAAAGATATATTCTCGATTGATTTTGATTTTCCATTGGGCAGAGCACAGAATAATAGCATAATTATTCCAAGCATTATTATCTAAACTATTTGGATATCTACAGTAAAAACATGCATGAATGCATCAAAAGTCATTTCAGCTGGCAATAAATTTGGCACTTAAAGCCATTCACATGGCGCGTAGATTGTTTATGTATTTAAAATTTAGGTTACAGAAACAGCAGCAAGACTTGAAACCGAAAGCAAAACTAAAACTGAAATGAATAAACTGAAATTATATTAAAATAGAGGACAGTAAATATAAACGAAATCATTAGAAATCTGATTTTATTAATGTTAGATATTTATAACATTAATATGAAATCACTTATGATTGAAAAATAATTTTCAATGAACATTGGTTGGCTTTTATCGCATTGGAGTTACGACAATATCATAATTTCTTTTTGTATGTGATAAAAAAATTCATGATAGGGAATGAAACTGAAATACTTGTCATCCAATGCTTCAGTATCAGTATTTATTTTTAATCATAACAAAAATATTTAATTTATTTAGTTAAAAATTGCAAAGCTGTTGTGCATCTAGAAATATGAGGCACAACCTTTGAATAAACTCGAAGAAATTTCCGAGTTCTTTTATTACAACTACATACAGAAAAATCTGGATAATAAACTTAAAAACTGAATAAACAGAATGAACCCGTATTTACGTAGTCACTTTCTGAACTGTTCACCGTGCACTGGTGTACTGAGGACTTTTATTTTCGTAGAATTTTGGCGGTACTAGTTTTAATTACATAAACAAAAACAGTCACAACTTGATTACCTGAACAATATTTGGAAATGTGCTATTAAGCTATTCTGTGCTATTGTAAAAACTTTCTACAAAGTTTCGATTTCTTGTGGATACCGAAAGTGAAACTCCTTGTTGTGTTTTTGTTGTGAACAATTTGAGTTTTGAAATTGACTAATCTTTGGACGCCATGTTTGTTCTGATAGCTTAGTTATGGAAAAGAATAATTCGAGAATTTTTAGTTTTCATTTGCAAAATTTATACAATATTACAGTTGTTTCTCCATATTAAGTTTGATACTATCAATTCTAGCTTGAAACGAATTATTTTTCTTGCGTGTTATAACTAAGAATTGATAAAGTTGTTTACATGGCATAAACCGTGATGAGATAAAAGTTATTACAAGGATAAATCAGTAACTTTTTCTCCTTTTTATATTGTAACAAGAATTTTTATCACAAAAAGTAAGATATTGAATGGATTACTAAATTTTGCTTGTTTATATCATGTTTCTAATCCTAATTGAGCTCGTTAAATGAGATTTATATTAAAAACCTTAGTATATGCATTAAGATTATTATCTTTTTTAATTTAAAAATAATGAATGCTTTATTTTTTAGTTAATTTTTCTACATTTATTTTTTTTATGAGTTAATATTGTCTAAAAAATTTTATTTCTGTGTCTACATTGTAAATTTTGTACCTTGTAATTTGAAAAAAACTATTCAAGTTTTTCTATGATTTAATTTTTAAAAAAATCTGTAAATTTAATACTTTCAAAAATCCCCCATTTCTTTATTTAAATGTATTATATTTGTATTGATCTTTTACTATGAAGTGAAGTAAACATTTAACTACCTAACATTTTTGCAGCATTATTTGGTTAGAATTATTTGTATTAATGTAAATAAGTTTTTGTATCTTTTCTTTTTGTGTAACATCATTGTGAATTATGGTCCTCCTTGAAATATGAAGTATAACCTTGCGAGTACCGTTTCAAATTTTTATACAATATTGTTCATTTTAAAAATAACTTCTAACAGTTTAATTTTTTTCAAAACATAATGTTTTGACTATGTCAAAATTTGTTTCATTAGCTGACTTAATGGAAATTATTTGATTTGTTGATTTTTCAATTAAAATCGATTTTTATTGAATCAGATCCGAAAATTTCTATTACATATGCATTGAACTTTTGCAATGAATCTAGAACTAAAAGTCATATCTAATTATAGCATTCTTGCAACATCAGCTAATAATAATAAGATAGTTTTAATGTAAATAAATTTTTGTAGATGTAGTTGTTTTTATGTTTTAAAATTTTATTATTCATAAGGGAAATTTGTGAACCTGTACTTGTGTTAAAATAGTTGCTAAGTTTGGCAGCAACTGGATAATAAGCTCATTAAAAACTTTAATAAAAATCAAGAAATGAAGCTAACTCAAAAAGTGAATCACATAACCTTTAAGCAAGCAATTCCAATTTATTCCAAGTATACAAAAATCTGCTAAAAATATTTTTGTGATTTCAGTTGGTGTGAAAAGGTGCTAATAAAGAAATATCTTTGTTAACAGTAGGAATTTATGCTTAAAAAAAAATTTTTTTTTTTTTTTGAATGAGAAAAAGTAAGTAAAATAAAGAGAAAAAAAAAAAAATTTTTTTTTTTCAATTTACTTTTTTTTATCATTAAATTTAATATTAGTGACTTATGAATTATAGTGGTTTATCAATATTGAAATAACGCTATAGTAGAGTGTTGATTATTCAAACGTCGATTTTCCGCATAGTCCAATTATCCGGATCATTTAAGAGCTATGTATTTTTTTCACCTTCTTAAAAAAAAATTCATTATTTTCAGAATATCTCGAAGTAAACAAAAAAAATGGCATCTTTTGTTCTTTGGTGACCTTGAAAACTCTCATTCGTTCTTTAGTTTTAATGTGTGTAGTAACTGGCTTGTAGTTTCTGGTAAGGGAACAGATTTCTTCTTTTTCCAAGAAATAGAAAAAGGAATTGAAACACATTTTGAAATGCCCTCTCTCTTAATCTTGAAACACATTTTGTAAAAAATAAATTGTTAAGAAAGTTAAATCTTTTAAACATGCCATTTTTAATGTGCTATAGTAGGCACTACTATAACAGTCTGTCTTAAGCCTGGAAAAAGTGTCGAGAGAAGTTACTTATGTTCAGTTGTCCCGATTTTTCATTATTTAGATTAGCTTTGGTCCAGATAATTGGCTCTCTACTGTACTAAAATAATTAATTTAACAAAACTATTACTAAGTAATTTTATTTTTAAGTCAAGAAGTTGGAAATAGAAAATTAGTACACAGTGCTGAACGACTTGTTGATACCAGAGTACATATAGCTAATCTATAATTTTATTAATTTTTAAATAAAAACATAGTTAATAATATTTTTAAGGCTTTTTCTCTTGAAAGTTATTCATTCCACATACAAAAATATTTTATGGCTAATATTGTCTTTGCTGTCCAAGTTAAGTCTATCTATGCGTTTTCCTAATTATCATGAACCCTACTTTTAACCAGTAATTTGAAATTATTGTAAACTGGTAAAATTTTAAGTTGGACTATGGAACTGTTGGTAAGAATCGTGTGCTAAAATTTGTAGAATTGCTCTCATGATATTCCAACTTCGTTTGACTCTTTTTATTTAATGTTGCAAGCAATTCCATACTTAATAGGTGGGGGGGGGGGAATAGGAACAATTGTCTCGGGACCAATAGAAATTCCTTGCAATAATAAAGTGTTTTTTAATGGAAATAATTAACAAAGATTTTTTTTTTCTCATCACATACACACATAATACCTGTATGTAATTTGTATCAGTGAAAGAAATCTTCATTATCATTTTAGTGGTTTGCAAAAATTGCCCAAGCCTCGAACTCTCGATTAATCGACATTCTTTTTCCTGTAGTAACAATCATGTGAAAGCACATCTCCCATTTTGAGGATTCTGCTCATTATTTCCTTTCTCATATACACTATTTCAAAAGAATCTACGAATTCTTTATCTAGATTATAGGTTAAGTTTCATAATACAGCTTATCTTTCATGTATATTCAAGCCACCTCAACTTTGAACAGGAATATATAAATATTGTTATTCTTTTAAATACTTAATTTTAAAACTTTTCTTTACTTTGTTACTATTTTGGCAAAAGAATTATGTATTTTATTTAAATAATTATTAAAAATTCTTGAATGTGTAATAAATTATTTTCTTTGCCTCGAAAGTTTTTCATAACTAAATTCAAAATAAATCAAGTTTGTTAAATATATAATAGTTTGTTCTAAGCGAATTTATCAAGAGAATGTTTAAATTTTTCCCCCCAATATTTGAATTTTGTGCACTGTACCTGATGTGGGACAATCTTTCAGTGCTTTTTCTAGAGTTCAGATTATTCACTTGTTCTACAACGACCTAAATAAGTTTATTATCTTTATATGATGTGTATCAAAACTGAATTGATGCAAAACGTAAGCCTCTGACAAAATGACTGTTTTTTTTTTTTGCCGACAAAAAAATGCTAGAAATGTTAATTTTTAGTTATTTTTTATCTTTTTTAATTTTGTTGCTGGCTTCAAATTATGTTTTATACACTTGTTATATTAAATGTTCATATATTTGTGCATATTTAATAATTTACTGAGACACAAAGAGTCAAAAATTTCCTGTCAATCCAATGCTGTAATAATAAAACAATTGGAAGTTAGTATTTTACTATACTTAATGAAAATTAATAGTTGATGAATTACAGTGTTAACTACTATTTCGTAAAATCCTTTTTAAAGCTATTACAAATTATGAGGCCCTATTTGAATTATTGTCCTAGAACCACGAAATCTGTGTCTGACATTGTAAGTAAGTGTGGACTTGAGTGACCAAATAAAACATTGGCTGAGTTTTCAAATTCATTGCTAAGAAACATGCTGCAACTTAGATAATGAAAGGGACACAAATACATTGGAACCTTGTTCAAATAAAAGGATTATACAAAAATTTTCATTAAAGACTGAACTTAACAGTTTTCCCATCATATTCTTTTGGAAAACAATTATAATTTTGTTATTTAATATTATATTAATATAATATATTTTTATTGTTAAATAGGATAACTTAAGTTACAAATTAATTCATTATAGTCTGAACCCCCAAAGCTAAACTGTATTTTAAAACTTATTTTTATTTTGCAAATGTATGTAAACTGAATATCAAAAAAATGGAAAAAAACTTACTTTTATTTCAATTTTTTTTTTTCAAGAACCGCAGTGAATGAAGGATTTTTAACTCTTAATGTCGTTCATTCATCGTGGCTTTTGACGTCTTTTTTTTTTTTTCAAATCAAATTTTATATATAATATATATTTTAAACTTTTGGCTCTTTTAAATCCAGTTAAATTTCTAAATGTGTTCAACATTAGTCTTTAACAGTTTTTTTCATTGACGTGTGTACTATTTCATATCTCATTTTTAAATGAACTTTTTGGCACAATTGTTTAAACTTGCTCAGATTAATTGCTAGTAAAATCCATAGATCATTTTTCCATATATAAATGTTTGTTACAGAACATTGTCAAATATTCTGCTTTTGGAGTCACAATTAGTTTACGTCAATCTGCTATAGGTGACGTCACTAACTGAACATGTGAAACCTTTTAAAACTGAATATTTTAACCTTTGTAGATCTAAACGCTTTTCGCTGTTTTATGAGTTAATTTTAAAGGAGTTTTGCTACCATTTGATTTCATCTTTATGTAATTTGATTTTATATATTTATATTTGTATACATATTGTAATTATGTACAAACATGGAATAGCTAAAAAAAATTATATTAGTGACATTAAAAACTTATTACGGTTCTAAAAATTTCAAATTATATAGAAATGATATAAAAATTCAATTAACTTATGATAGATCGAATTTTTTTGGTCTTCTATTGTCTCTGGCTTTGCATTAAAGATGAACTTTTTTTAAAACTTAACTATGCAATCTTTTATTTATTTATAAAGCAAATTGAGTTTTATTTCATTCAAGCCTGTATTTTCTACTTAAAATATCAGTATCTCAGACTTCTTTTTAAATAAATGTTTTTTATTGATTTAAAAGCCTTTTTATCTAATTATTCTGTAAGGAATTCATGTATAATATAAATAATTTCTTATTTTTTAGATAATGGACGAAGCAAGTTTAGAAATTGTTAATGCCGGTGAAATGTATCCAAAGCAAGCATTTGTATCAGATGATGGTATATGTACAACGTCTTTCCCCTTACTTAGTGGAGAAAACCCACTGTTTAGAGGACGGACATCAGAAGGAGTTATTGTTGTAACAAATTATCGTTTATATCATCCAGAAGGAACTTATATAAATATTCCACTTGGATTAATCGACTATGTAGAATGCAGAGAAATCTTCTATTTGTATATTTGTTGCAAAGATGCACGCACCTATAGGTAATTTTTTATTAATTATTTTAAAATTATTGAAAAATTATTAATTATTGAAAAGTTATTAATTATTAAATTATTACTGAAAAGTTATTAATAATTATTAAAAATTATTAATTTAAAATTATTGAAATAATATTTTCGGAATATTTATATATGATTGTTTTTAAATTATATTTTCCTTTTTTTTTCACTTTTTCTGAAATAATTCTTAACAAATTAGTACTGAATCATGAAATTTATAGTATGTTTAGAAACAGGTGCACATCATATATGCATGTGTTTCTAAACTAGTTGTTATTTATCCTCTGATTTTTAGGTGTATCTTTGATAATACTGATGAAACCCAAAAGTGGCTGAAGAGAATTCAGAACTGTATTAAACTGCCGGAAAAGATTGATCTTTGTTTTGCATTTCGCTTTCTTTCATGGACCAGGGAAGAGCAAAAAGATAGTATTGTCTCTCAAGCTCATAATAATTCGTGGGGTAAGGAAATAATTGATAATAAAAGAAGCTAAAGAATTCTTAACATTAACTTAACTTAATCTTAACATAACTTAATCTTAAAACAATGACAAATTATGCATTTTATTGCTAAATTTATAAATTGAATTTGGCAACAAGACATTCTTAAATATTAACATGTATTTCTGTTGTTCTCCCATAGCATTAACAAATGTATTAAAAAGTACCATAATAGTTTGCACTTGATTCACATTTTTTTAAAATTGAAAATGCAATTGCTTAACATTTTTTAGCCTTGTCATTGTTCCCCCTCCCCATAGGCTCTGCAAGTATTTTGTTGTTAAGTTCTTTTTTCTCTTGACTTATAAGTACTGAAATGATTTTAATTCATTCTTATTTTATGCATGCTAAACTCTTTTAAAATAGGGTTAGTTTTAGAGAGGGGAAAATAAATTTAGGTAAAAACTTATATTAAGCAGTGGAGTTTCAAATGTTAAAAAAAATTTTAGCAAAAAAAAAGGGAAACAATTTGTTGAAAAACTTCCCCTCAGCTAAAATCCATAGTATTATCATAATTTGTTTGCATTTTGATTTTTTTCAGCATATGAAACTTCATGGCTTTCTTTAGGCCTATCTGAACTCTCTTTTTCTATGCTTTAAATTTTAAGTTACTTAAGAAGTTGAAAAAAAATTCTCCCATGATATAGCATCCTGTTAGGTGAATTGGAGCGATTCTCTATCTCACGCTTAAAAAAATTGCATTCTGTTGAAAAAGCAATTAATGAAAATATTTAAATATTTGAAAAATTATTTGCGAATTATTTTAAAGATTAATAAATACGTTTAAAGCATTCACACAATTTTCTTATACATTAATGGCTCTGTTCAGATTATTTGATTTGGGCATGCATAAAAGAATAAATACGTCATACGGTAAAATATAGCTTTGGCTACTATTTGTTAAAGATATCAAATAATCATTTAATTAAAACTTTTTTTTGTTTTTTAAACATTTGGGTGATTCTCAAAAAAATATAAATTTTTATATCGCAAATTCTTAGAAACGGAAAGTGTTTTAAAAGATCTGAAAAAATTCATTCTTATTCTTTATAAGGCACTTAACAAAAAAATAATAATAAAGGGAACTCACTTAAATAATGTTATCAAATCCTGGCTCAAAAAATGCCAGGAATGTGATGTTTTTTTTTTTTACATATGTATTTCTACTAAAAAGCTCTAAAAGATTTACGCTTAAGAAAGTTCTTTTAATTGAAATATTTCACTATTGCACATAACATGTATTATTTTTAAAAAATGCTTTACTTAATCGTATAATAAAAATGTTATATTGGAGAGTGGCAGCAAAAACTGTTATAAACCTCAGTTTAAAATTTTTAATATTTACAATCTTTTTAATATTTAAATCGACTCGATCATTTAATTTCTTGTGTTATAACATTATGTAATATTTTTTTTTTAAAAATCCAACTTATCTAATTAAATTAGAAGATGGGTTCTTTTACTTATTTATCTATTTATTTTAAATTCATCTCATTTAGTGATTGTTTCTTAATAGCATTACTTGATTCCAAAGATTCATCAGTTGAGGATATTACATCTGAAGCTGAACGCATGGGTTTTGATCTGAAGAGTGTGTGGAAAATAAGCAAAGTTAATGAAGATTATCAGTAAGTATTATTTTTTTTAAAAATTATTTATTGGTAATCGCGCACTTATAACAAATAAAAGGTTGCCGGGGAAAATATTGCTTATCTTTGGTTAGTGGATGGTCACTTGTGTTGTCTTTACTTTAATAGTGCTGGAATACTTAGCATGACTTACTCAAGGAATTAAGGCATTATTAATTCAGTAAAAAGTTCAGATTACCTTTTAAAATAAGAGTTTATTATTAAATAAACATAATTTGTAAGTAGGTGAGCTAGTGCTCTTAACAAGATGGAGGACAGATGAGTAGTGAAGTGAAAATAAAAGTTATACATTTCATAATTAAACAGCACCATCCAGTGGCTAAAATAATAAAAAGTGAAATATTAAATTGAAAGATTAGTGCTGAAATATATATATTATATGACATTATTAACAGAGATAAAGTGATTATGAACTTGCATTTCGGGTATTGATTTAAGTATTAATTTTCAACTAATTATTACATTACATCAAAAGCAATTTCCAACTAGAGAAAAAGTAAACTTTAAGCTTATCTTTTGCATGAAACAAATTTTCAAAAATAATATTTTATAAATTGTATTTTAAACACTAGTGATTTAATAAATAAAAAGCCCGGTGGTTGAGCAGAGTAGGCCTTGGCCCTCTATGGGCTGTTTTGCCACAGAGTTTAGTGTAGATTTAATAAATAGGTGTAGTATTTTTTCAAAAGTTGTACACAAAAGATTTTTTGTGTTTTTATTTTTTTCCCATTGTTGTTATGTAATTGTTCCCATTGTTTTTATTTATTTCCCATTGTTGAGTCTTTGAAACATTGTAGCATAAATTTTTGCTCCAATTATTTTTCTTTTTAATTCTTTATTTTAGTAATAATTTTATAATAGAGCCTTCATAATCTTCTGATGTATATTTTTTAGGTTTTGCCCTAGTTATCCTCGCTATATAATAGTTCCATCTTTAATAAATGATGATGATTTGAAAGATTTAGCTAGTTTTCGGTATTCAAGGCGAGTTCCTGCTGTTGTTTGGCGGTAAGTATTCAAATTATTAAAGAAATTTAGCGTAATCTTATATTTCGTAGTTTGTTATTCAGGGCATAGTTTTTAAAGGTAGTGATATCAATAGCTTGTTTAGTTTTAGAAGTTTTATTTATTTGTTTAATTGAGTACACAAAAAAATTTCCATGTACATAGGGTTCACACCAGCAATACAAATTTAGTGATCCAATAAGATTACCTAGGTATTCATTTAGTGAGCCAAAAACTTAATATGCTAGACAAGCTTGAGAAGAAGAAAAAATTGAAACTTACAGTTACATGAATGTTATGGTACACATCAGAAATTATTAATTACCATAACACCCTAAAATTAATTATGCTCATTGCCCCATAATGATTGAAGATTTGTGTTTATTAAAATTGAGCAAAAGAAGAAAAAAAAAAGCTATATTAATATTAGTAAATAGATTAAAAATCAATATTAAAATGCGGAGACAAAATAGATAAATAAATTGAAACAGAGATACTAAGAAAACACAAAATACTATACTAAAAGTTAATTATCTGAAAATTTTAAATGTCATCAATTCTAGTGAAAAAAAGGGAGTGAAAAATATAATTTTAGTGGTGAACAATTATATTGCCAGTACATAAATGCCAAACACATGTAAATTTGAAACTTCCAAAAAAATATATATATACAGGGTGTCCCAAAAGGTCGTTTACAAACTTAACATGCTGGTCTGTCATATCATGATGAACAAGATTTACATAGGAACTTGTGTCCGAAAATTAAAACTGCGACCGCTAGAGGGCGATAATTCCACGAAAACGGGAGAGTGGGAAAAACAATCATTTCAGGAGTGGACGTTGAAGGAGAAGGATGAACGAGTTTAGTAACGCAGAAATGGCCGACATGCACTACGTATACGGCGCCGCTGATGGAAATGGACGATCCGCGGCACGGATTTACCTTGAGCGCTTCTCCAACAGGCGTCAGCCAAGTCATGTTTTGTTTGGACGATTGCACCGCAGATTATGTGAATCAGGTGCTTTCGTAGCACGTAGCCACATCGGTCGAGAACGTGCTACACGCACACCTATCGTAGAGGAAACCGTACTACAGGAGTATGCCATCAACCCGCAAAGAAGTCTCCGAGAAGGCGAAAGTGTCTTGGGTGTAGCTCGTTCCACCATAATGCGCATACTGCACGATGACATGCAACACCCTTACCACTTCCAAAAAGTACAGGCATTGTGCGCTGACGATTATCCCAAACGCATTGCATTCTCACGCTGGTATTTGCAACAGCGGGTCGCACAGCCAGATTTTCCATCATGGATTTTGTTTTCCGATGAATCCTGCTTTACACGGGATGGTGTCGTGAACCTGCACAACATGCACGTATGGGCGCATGAAAACCCAAGATGTACACGTGCCCATGCACATCAACAACGTTTCAGCGTAAACGTTTGGGCTGGTATTATCGGTGACATGTTGATTGGCCCTTACCTTCTACCTGAACGCCTCGATGGAAATACCTATCGCATTTTTTTAGAAAGAGTTTTGCCGGATCTGATGGGTGACGTTCC
Organism: Parasteatoda tepidariorum; assembly: GCF_982258835.1. Lineage (NCBI taxonomy): Eukaryota > Metazoa > Arthropoda > Arachnida > Araneae > Theridiidae > Parasteatoda > Parasteatoda tepidariorum. The sequence continues at coordinate 16,808,579 of NC_141762.1, forward strand.
AGCCGCTACACGCCAAAACATCTGGTTTCAGCATGATGGAGCGCCTGCTCACTTTAGCTACGCTGTTCGAGAATACCTCGATAGGATTTATCCTAATCGCTGGATCGGTAGAGGCGGACCAGTCCCATGGCCGCCGCGATCCCCTGACCTGACTCCCCTGGATTTCTACCTGTGGGGACACATGAAGTCCATAGTGTACGAGACACCTGTAACATCGGACATGGATCTTATCGCCAGGATCGCGGAAGCGGCAGCACGTGTCCGTGACACTCCTGGCCAATTTGAACGGGTTCGTGAATCCATGCGCCGACGCTGTGAAACGTGCATTGTGGCGAATGGAAGGAATTTTGAGCATTTGCTGTGATGTAATGATGTTTTATAATAAAAATCATATTAACGCCGGTATCGATATCATTTTTTTTCTCATCCAAACCTGCACTTATCGCCCTCTAGCGGTCTCAGTTTTAATTTTCGGACACAAGTTCCTATGTAAATCTTGTTCATCATGATATGACAGACCAGCATGTTAAGTTTGTAAACGACCTTTTGGGACACCCTGTATATTTGCAACGCATTTTCAGTTTTTCCATTTGAATTTTGTACCACACATAGAGCAATAAAATGAATGTAGCAAGATCTTTTTTAAAAATGCATGGAATTCGATGTGAAAGACTATTTTTTATTATTATTTTCTAAATTTTAAACATATTTCAAGGTGACAAATATGTTGCCCATGCATTTGATTTTATGAACATTTATGCAACATTTGATGAAAATTGTTGCATCATACTAGTGTGAACCCTACACATATGTTTGCATTTCATATATATATATGTCTTCAAAATTTTTGAAAACTCTATACATTTTCTAATCTCTATAATAAGTATAGAGAAAAGGGTTCATTGTTATTTACAAAAATATGTTAATCATTGTAAAAATATTTTTTTAATTGTACTTTAGGCATCAACAAAATGGATGCGTCATTGCTCGCAGTAGTCAACCAAAAATGGGTATTTTGAGTTGGAGAAATGCAAATGACGAGAAATTAATCGAAGCCATTTCAGTTGCTTGTGTTATGGATCCTGGCTATAATATAAAGCTTGACTCTCCTGATGAAACTTTTCTTAGAAGGGATATTGAGTCTGATATGTCTATTTTTTGTGGTAAGACTTGATTTTTCTCATTTATTGAACTGCTCAATATGTTATGCATATAAAAAATATGGTTTTCCTTCTGAATCTAGGTCAAGATCAGGAAAAGAAAGCGCTTCAGAAGAAACTACTTATAATTGATGCTCGCTCATATGCTGCAGCTATGACAAATAGAGCAAAAGGAGGGGGCTATGAATGTGATGGTTATTACTCTAATTGTGAAATTCAGTACATGGGTCTTGCAAATATTCATACGATCCGTAATAGTTTTGCTTGTCTTCGAGCTTTATGTGCTCTTTCGGATGATCAAAAGTAAGAATTATGTTTTCTAAAAATTACCTCATTAGAATTCATTAAAATTATACAATATTTATTGCCCCTTAAAAAAGTGTTAAATTTATTTTTGTTTTTTTTTATTTAAAAATGTATTTGGCTTTCAAAACTTTTTTTTTTATTGTCACATGAGGAGCCACTAATTGTTTGTTCATTGGTGGCTAAAGCCCACATCTTCACATAACTCAAAGAATTTAGAATTTTCTTTATTCCTCATTAAGTTTTGAAGAACTCAAGATCCCTGAGAGTTTTTTAACCTCTTATTGCTGTTACTTATTTTTTTTCTCTTTAGTTCGATTCAAACAATCATTTTATATCTCTTATATACCAAATACTGAAATTATACATTTGCTTCACACGGTCTTCAATCACCTATTTTAAAATAACTATTTTTACTTATATTCATAATTGCTGATTAATTTTATTTTTATAACAAAAAAACTTAACACGATTTTTTTTAATATGGGCTACAACATTGAAAGAAATTAAAAGTATACATTTGTAAAAAAAAAATCAGCTGGCTCTATTTTATTGTCACCTTTTTCTTTTCAATATTAGAGATTTTATCGGACTTGAAAGATGCACTTGACCACTATTTTTGTGCTATACTTCATATATATTTACATTGTCTAATGCTTAAAATTACTTATTGAATTTGTTATGATTTTGCACTTTGATAATATATTTATTATTAATTTAATGAAATATAATGATATTTTTATATTTATTATTAATTAGATATAATGATATTTTTGTAGAAAGTATACCTTCAGAAAAACTGAGCTTATAGAGTTTTTGAGTTGATGAAAAAAATTTTAAATATGCCATAAAGTTAATATTATTACAAAAAAAAAAGTTACTTAATAGTTTCCAATTTTCATGATTTGTCACTAAGACGTTTTTCGTAAATAATTAAAATAGTGGAACTGCTCTATAGGAGTCTTAAAATTTTCTTATAAAGATATATATTAACTGCTGGAGTTTTAGCTATATAGTAATTACTTTTCTTCTAATATTTTGTTATTATTCTTATAGCCTACAAAGTAAGTATCTTAAATTATTGAATACGTTTGTTAAATACTAAGTGTTAATGAACATCTTAGTTAAATACTTAGTTAACTAAAAAACTTAACTTAATTCTTATTATGATATTTGAAGAGCTTGAAGTACAATAATAAGCTACAGTTTAAAAAATTTCAATGGAATGTTTTGAAACTTTTCGAATGTTCTGAAACTTTTTAGAAATCCTTATCTTGAAACTATACTAAGAAACAGTTTGATTTTCAATTGTAGAGTTTGAAAAAGTGTGGCTCTTAGCCCTTCAGTTGTTAGTTTCTTGTTAAAATTACTTGAACAATATTTTTCCACAATTTATTCTCCACACAAACTCTGATTAATTAAATTTATTTTAATGTTTTGTTTTGAAATTGTTTCATTATTTTTATTTAATCTCCGTAATTTTGTTTGTTACCAATATTACTCTATTAAATTAACAATGTTCCTTTTCTTTTTTTTAAAGTTGGCTTTCTTCTTTGGAAAATACAAAATGGTTACATCACATCTCAGGATTATTAAGAGCTGCTCTATTAGTAGTGAATGCAGTTGATGTTGAGGAGAGACCTGTTTTAGTACATTGCTCTGATGGTTGGGATAGAACGCCTCAAATTGTAGCACTGGCAGAAATTATGTTAGATCCATATTACCGAACTAAAAAGGTAATTTCTAAAACTAGAAAATTGTATCTTTAAATGGCTATTCTTGAATAAAGGATTATATTAACTCATTGTATGCATTACATTGAGGCATTGTTCGGTTGCCATCAGCTTAAAATTAATTAAAGTTATAGTAGTTACCTGTGAATTACTTATTTTAATGCCTTATTTAGTGGTCTTTTTATTCTGTTCTTTTATGATTATAAAGATATTTAATATAATGTGTTATCTTTAAGTTTTAAACTACAGAACTGTTTATATTTAACTTATTTGATTGTTTCAGATATTTTTGTCATAATTTATCTAAATAAACGGTAAATAATTTATTTCTTTTTTAATTAATTTATACTTTTAAAATAGATTTTGTAAAAAGCTGTTGTCACTATCTACATATAAAAAAATTATTAACTATCTGATAATAATCTAATTCTAACTATCTAATAATAATAACAAATTCTTATTCCATATTAAAAATGAACGTTTTGCACTATTTCTAAATATTCATTTTGGCTAAAAATATTTAACACATTCTTATAGTAACCAAATATTAAATAAGAATTACAAATTCATCCGCAATGTTTATTTCAATAAATTATTTAAAGTTAATTGCTTTTTTTTTATAAAATGTTTGTAGGGTTTTCAAGTGCTAGTTGAGCGAGAATGGTTAGAATTTGGACATAAGTTTGGTGATCGCTGTGGTCACCCAGATGGTACTGATGACAGAAATGAAAGGAGTCCTGTATTTTTACAGTGGTTGGATTGTATATATCAACTTTTACAGCAATTTCAATGCCATTTTGAATTCAATGAACAATATTTGGTAAGAAGTTTTCTTACAACTTAATTTTTGAAGTTAGCAGAAAAGAAACCATTCGGCAAACATTGTATGATACGAGAAATAAGTCCTTTATTTTAAAAATAGCTGAATAAAATAAATGAATAATTTATTTAAAATCAAACTTTAGTTCTTATGTTACTCATCTAAATATTTATAACTCTTTCTACATATACTTACAATACCTTTTATCATATATTATTAAGAATAGTACTTTTTTTCTATTTATTATTAAAGTTAAAAGTTAAGTAAAAAGAAGTTAGCATATTTTCAGAAAATTTAAAGATTGTTCATTTTATCAGCATTTTTATGTAGATTGAGAAGAATGCCTTTTTATCACATTTCATTTTTTTCTGTTGTTGAATTTCATATAGAAGGCACTATTTGTTTAACAGTTTGGGTACAAAGCACAATTTTTAACTTTTATCTCTGTGCTTTAAATAATAAGACATTACTTTAGATTCTTATTAATTTCAATTGCATTTAGATGGGGAAGTATGCTGAAAATAAAACAGAAAATTAAACAGCTCATGAGTTTTGAATGTATTCATATTGTCAATAATAAAAGTTTTCAAATGGACCAGTGTCTGCTAAATCCCTTCTGACTTTTTGAAAATAGAATCCAAACACCGATCAGGCTGTGCCAATTTATTTTTAAAATATAGTTATGATTCCTTAAAAAGGCAAAAATTGTATGGAAATTTCTAAAAAAAAAAATGCAAAATCAATAATGGTGAAAAGTTGAGTAATAAAAGAAAGAACAATCTAAATATAGTAAAGCAAACATAGCTTATATAGTTTGTATTAACAAATCTCATATAGTCAAACATATCTTATTAAATATTAGTTTATTATATTATACATAGGGCCCTATAAATTATGCGGAAATTTTTTAAAAATTATGCGGCTAGGATGCGGCGATTTTTAAAAATTATGCTGCAAGGATGCTGTGTCTTTTAAAATTAGGCATGCAGGTTGCGAATGATCCAGAAAACAATTGAAACTGAAAAAAAAATCTCTTAAAAAAGTTCAACTTTCTTTCCTGTTTTAATAAAAAAAAAAATTTCAATGAATACAGTAAAGATTTCACCTAAATTACCTTCTTATGTATTGTACATCCATTTTCTACATCAGAACAATTATTAAAGTTTATTAAAATGGAGAGAAGTTAGTCCAGAAGCTGCGTTTTCTTTCAAACTCTGTCTTTGTTTTGTAAAAATTTGACCGTAGCAGGATACAGCTCTTTCACAATCTACTGAATTAGGAAGCACTGAGAGCACTTGTTTTGCCTTTTTTGTAAGTTCTGGAAATCTCTCTGAGACTACCTCTGAGTTCTAGAATCTAATTAAGTCCTGGTTTGAACATTCTTTTACATATTTCTTTGTAAGCAGCATACTCGAGTTTTATATCTTGACCACTCATTCCTGGAATATTCTTGAATACATCGTCATCTTCAATATTGAGGTTGACTATTTGTTCTGGATCGAAAACTCGAGCAGCTTTCATGAAGTTTAATGCAGGTTGACTAAACTTGGGCCTGCGTTTTTTGAATACGTCTGGTTCTGGAGAGTAAAGTATTCAACTTCGTAATTGTTTTGTGAAACACTTCTTGAAGAAATACGTTGCGTGAATCTTTTCGTGAGTATGATGCCTGAGAATTACATCGAAGTTTAGACAGCAGATCAAAAATCTTATTGTAAGCTTTGTGAATAGATACACCACATGTTTCGAAAAAGAGAAAAGTATTCATTAATATCTGAGCGTGTTCTGCGATGAACTGAAAGTCTTTGCAAACGTACTTGCTTTCCACCAAAACTTTGCACTGATTGAGACAAGCAGTGTCAGAAGTAAGGTTTATTTCACTGCTAAAAAATTATATGTAAACATTACAATATTCAGCATGATATTGCACTGATTTAAATCAGGAATTCCACCGTGTCTTTATTGGTACTGGACAAAGTTTAGCTATCTTATTGTCATCTGTTAAAAACTTTAAATAGCGGCGCTTTCTTCCAGGACAATGCTTGAACAATTTCTTAAAGTTTCCTGTGAATTTGTCCACCTCTGTCAGATTCTTGGAAAGATCTGACCACCTGACCAAAAAGATTCTTGGAAATGAAAAAGAAGATATATTTCAATTAAAAAAAAACCCTTAAGGAGAAATTTATCTGGTAAACGAATACATTTTGCTGAAAAATAAAAATTATACAGATATGCTGCGATTACGCGGAAAATTGTAAATTATGCGGATAATTGTGAATTATGCGGGTTTCCGCATCTTCGCATAATTTATAGGGCCCTAATTATACAGTATGTACAGTGCACCAAAAAAAATGAACTACCCTGAATAACTTTTAATTTAATGATCAGATCTTCATGTTCTAAGACTCATTCTTACTGGTTCGAAAGGGTGACCTCAATATGCTAATTAATTAGTGCAGACAATATTTTAGGTTATGAAATCGAACTCAAAAAAACGTACCTTCTCTGAATAAATATGCTTTTTTTTTTCAAAGGATTCTGATTTCTAAATTTTTGGGATAGCTGCAATCTGAGAAATATAGTCCCCATACGTTGGTCAGAAGAACGATCCTAAGTTTGTACCCCTTAATTTTAATAAAATTTTTTTGGTAATTGTAATGTGCATAAATTTTTACGTCATTTTAAAGTATGAAATTTTCAGGGTGTATAGTATTTTTAAAAAATACTTAAAGGTGCTTAATATCCATTCTCATTTTTAAAAAGCTTAATTTTCCCTTTTCCAAAATGTGATATTTTTTCTTTACCATGTCAATTTTTTGTCACAATTTATGCAAAAAGCGTGGTTTTTACATCGTTCTATTAAGCCTTTTCACAATCCATTTCGGCGTACTGTCGGTCCATAGCCTTTTAGAAAGGCCGATCAATTTACATGTTTGATGAAATACTTATGTGTCAGCAAGTGCGTATACCGATCTGGATATGGTGGGAAGGATTCTTGCACTTTCATGTGCAACTCTGCTGCGGTTTGCAAGATATTCGCAGTTTCAGGCTTTATTTTCTGCCCTCCGCAATTTAACCAAAAGATCTCGAATTTCTGCTGATCGCAGGCACCAACTTAATGTTGCCAATTTTTTTTCTTAATAGCAAAACAAACTTTTATTTCTCTCATTAATTTCATCGTTGGTGAAGCGCCACTGGCAAGCTAATAGTATTCTCGTACTTTTCTATTTATAGATCTGTACCATAATCCTTAAACTTGACTTGGGGATCATTCATCAATTACATGTTTCCATATGGATCTCCAGTGGAGTAAAGAATCGCAAAACTTCATCTCAAAATTTCCATCTCCCTTTTAATCATTCAATTTAATAAGGGTAGAATTAGTTAAGATTTTTAATTGTAAGAATTTTTACTTGAGGGGCTATCCACTAATTACATAAAGTTTTGTTGTACTTCATTACTTTTTTTTTTACTTATTGCCTTTTATTATTGTATTATTACTTTTAAAATTGTTTGTACTTTAAAGTTGCTTTATGATAAAACTTATTACTAATTATTTTGCATTTTGTTAATATATAAAGAACTTACAACAATAGGGAGAAAAAATTTTTGTTAGTGTGCATATCGTAATTATATTTTTTAAAGTGCCGAAAAATATTATATGAGAGCTTAAAAGGTGCTTATTTTTTATTGAAAAATTCGGCTACACACTGTGAATTTTACCTGGCACAATACAAAATTTGAGCAAAATCGGTTAAATTGTTGCTGAGGCATCAGATTTTAAAGATAAGATTTCTTTAAAATTCCATTTCTCATTAACTATTTCCCTCAAATTTTGTATTTTGCCAAGTGTACTTACATAAGACATAAAGATTTGAATACCTTATTCTTCGAAAAATTTTCGACTATTATTTAATAAAATATTAAATATTCACTAAAATTAATTTTTTCCATGGAATCATCTTTTATAAAACATAATTATATGCAAACATTTTTTAATTCTCTTAAAAATTCTTGAGATACAGCGAAATATGTGAAACGTAAAATTAGCATTAAGGATCCAAACTTTGGATCGCTTTTCTGACCAACCTATGGGAACCATATTTTCCTGATTGTGACTATACCCTATATTTTGAGGGTCAAGAATCTGAATCCTGTGGGGGGAAAAAGGTATGTTTATTCAGAGAAAGTACATTTTTGTGTCTGATTTTGTAATTTAAGTTATTGTCTGAACTAATTAATCAACATACTTGAGGTCACCCCCTCGTGCCATTAAAATTGAGTTCTAGATCACCAAGATCTTATCATTAAATAAAAAGTTATTCAAAATAGTCTTTTTTTTTATTGCACTATACATGCAGTATTTTGCAATACGATGTTTAAAAGTATCAATTAATTATGTTGTGAATAGCTTGATTATTAAAGAATCTCTATTAATGCCAACAACAACAAAAAAAAGCATTAAACTGATGGCTTCAGTGGGGAAAAAAAAATTTTTTAGGAAGAAAATAAATAGTTTTGAGAATATAATGAAAAATTAAAAACTCTTGTTATTCTATTTGTATTTTTAAATAAAAAGTAATAAATCAATATTACTTTTACTAAATATGTCTTCTTTTTTTCTTTTAAAGGCACGACTGGCTATTCATACCTATTCCTGTTTATTTGGAACTTTTCTTTGCAACACTGATGAAAGTAGAAGACGAACTTATAGTGTTCCTCTTAGAACGTTTTCAATATGGCCTGTGCTGAATGAAAAAAGTCAATTTCATAATTATTTATACAGTCATAGTAATGAGGTGTGCTTTTTTTTTCATTATTATTTTGCAAATTCTCTTTTTTGTTTGTTTAGATTGTCTAACATTAACAGTGATATACACTTTAATGCTTCCATGTGTTAGTTCCTACCTTCATTTATGATGTCTAAATATTTGATTTTCTCTAAGAATTTGGAGCGATGCCGAAAAATTGGTGTTATTCAATATTACAAATCATTTTTTGGCAGAAATATTTAAAATGAGAAAAAAAGAACATTTTATAATCCTTTCTTCAATAAATTTGTAATGAAACACTTTTATAAAAATTCAATTTAAATACAGTGAATCCTCCTGTTATGGACACTCCTGCGAAACAGACGCCTCTCACCACGGACATATTTTTACTTCCCTGTGAATCTTTTATGAATAAACCGTTGTGGACAGTCATCCTTGCCCTGAAACATTATTTTTTATCACTTCAAATTGGGCATTATTTTTTCTAAATTTGAAAGCAGAAAACTTTTCTGCTTTAAATTGCATGGAAAAAAAAATATGCAACTTTTCATGATTTTTAAAGCATGTTAATTTTTTCCCTTATCCATAGCTAAAATATTATTAAGCTATTTACTAAAGAATCAATCAGCACCTTGTCCAGGGGTAGAAATTAAAAAAAAAAAATTTACTGGTCCATAGGACCAGTAACTAAAACATTTTACTAGTCCGCACAAAACTTTACTGGTCCGTCTACGCGTTCCTATTAGCTGCAAATAAAAAATTCAAATTTTTGATTGAAAAAAATCATGATTTTTTTTTTAAAAAATCATAAATTTTTGATATAAATCGCATTTTTTTGATTAATATTAATTTTGTATAAAAAAATTTTAAAAAAAATTGTGAATAAGCTCTAAAATAGTTTTAAGTAAGATCGTTTAAGTTTCGTAAGATCGAGAATAGATCGGCTGCGAGAATAGATTAACGGAGATCGGCTGCGGCGGATGGTGGTCCGGCGGACCACTGTTTATTATTTTATGCTGGTCCGGCTCCGATTTTAGTGGTCACGGACCAACGGACCACCGTTAATTTCGAGCCCTGTTGTCTTATATTTGCAAAGAAAGGAGGCATACTCACATTCACCACTGAAAATTTCCTTCATTTTCTTATAAATTTGAAGACTGTATTCAACACAACTGGGGTAGAAAAAAAGAAAGCAGAAATATGATCTTTGAGGTATTCATATAAATTAAACACTTATTCAGACACCTGATGGATGATTAATTGTGAATATATCGACTCTATAGATCCTCATATCTTACAAGTAAGCATTGATTTCTTTTGTTTTCTGGGACTCGCTGGAGATTTACTTTCAAGGAGGTATTAACCATGTTTCCTTTCAAGTGATGGGTAGGTGTAAGCCTAATGACTGAAACCAACTGAGGAGTAAAAGTTCATATTCGGTATCATATGACTAACTAGAATATCTTTGTTAATGGGATAATTATTTTCATTTATCTTTTTCATACATTCTTTTTGTATGGGAAAAAATATTTTTTAAAGTTTAAATAAATATCCTTGTAAATAGTTATCGTAGATTATCTAATAATTTCTATATCACTGAAAATATTCTAAAAACAATTTACGGTGATAAACTTAGTTATTAGGCTACCCTTCCCATAAAAGGACAACTCTTGTAAGCGGGCAATTTTTTCGGTCCCAAGGGTATCCATGTAACCGAGGTTTCGCTATATTTATCTAATATTTTAGGGAGAAAATTTCAGAAAAATTGAGGATTTCAAAGCATAAAATGACATTATATTAAGCAATAATGGGTGTTAAACTGTAATAGGTAAAAACTGCTATTTATATTATTAACAGACAGAATAAATATGCAATCTTTAAAATTAAGATTTTTATATAAATTAAACTAAAAATTTATATTATATATCTATTTTTTTCTCCATTTTAGAAGTGCTCTTTATGAATTTAGAGTAACCAGAATATAAAATTTATTTTTTACAATTAAACTTTTTTCAATATAATTTTTTTTTTTTTTTTAAAGAAAAAAACATGTTTTAAAAAATTTTTTTTTTTGTATTTTTCGATTGAAATCATCATTATATTGTTCTGAAATATTTTAATTCATTGACAAAAATGTATATTTGCTATAAATTGATATTATTTTTGTTTAAAACTGTACGAAAACAAAATGGTACTTATTTTCTCAAAATATAAAACTTAAAAAAGTTTTATATTTCAATCATTCGTTTTATATTTATATCAAAATATAAAATTTAAAAAAGTATTCTTAGAAATATGTGATAAATATGAGTTTAATTTTTGTTTCAGATTTTAAGGCCATCTTACCAAATTAGGAGCTTGTCATTTTGGAATGATGTATATCTTCCTAACTGTTCTGCTAATTTAGGGAAATCAACTATTCTACCTGTTGAAGAACCTCCTCCATTGATTGAAAATGTCGAAAAAACTAATCTTGTAAAAACTAAATCTTGTGATAATATCCATAGCTCTGAGCATTCTCAAATTTTGCACCGACGTAACAGTGACCCATCATTAGTGGAGAACACATTTCCTGAGCCTCCTTTGCTTTATCCTAAAGTTCCTGATTTTAATGAGGGTGATGTATCAACTTGCTCTTCAAGCCAAAAAGTTATGAATGGAATTATCTCTAATAGCGAATCTGAAAATGAAAATAGTTTGGTAGAAAAAGGTGGTGACCAGTTAGACAGTAGGACTAATTTTAAAGAGATGGCTTCCAGTTCAAATTTAGTTTTACAAAAACCAGGTATCAATGGCTCTACTGATACTCTAGTCAGTGAAAGTGGAGTCCTTGTATCAGAACTTAGTAAAAGTGAGAATAAAGATAGGCCAGGTGTATCTTCTGACTTCAAACAAGTGTCAAGTGTTGGTACCGATACTAGTGACTTATCCTTATCAATTGAAGACATCTTACAATCTATCACTTTAAATGGTAACTATATGGACTCTAGATTACCTAACTGGTTTCAAAATGTTATAGGGGCATATATTTGTAGTAAAAGGAATGGCTCAACCAATTCTTGTAGCTGCAGTTATACCACTCCTAATCACTCTCGAACTCCGAGCTCAGGTTTTCCTGCTACACCTTGTGATGATCCTAGCGAAATGCCAAATTTAAAAAAAGATATAGTTTGTCAGACAATGGACTTTGATGGCCTAAACCTTGTACCAAATTTTGTTCAAGAAAGAATTAAGAAACTTATTTTGCACTACAAGGTAAGTATAGCATTTAAAGTTATCTACTTTTTTTGTGATTTTAACCCAATTTTTTTCCTTGGTCCAGTTGCTACTCTACAGGGAATTTTATTTCTTATTTTGGAAACTGCGGACCTCCCAACGCTCCATATTTCAAGATCATAGTTTAGCTGTACTATGTTATTTCATTTAGTATAGCATTATTTGTTTTAAGTATGTTGAGCTGTTTATTATTTCTCTAAGTTTTTCCAGCAATTAAAACTAGTATCATTATCCTGAAATATTTCACATAAGAGCCCAATAAATCTGTGTTTCCTTTTAATATATTGTGTGTAATTTGTGCAAGAAAAACCACAGGGAGTATTTTTTTGCAGTTATGTATGGCAACCCTGCTTAATCATGTCAAAAAAAAACATTTTAAGTGTTAAAATATATACAGACCATAAGTAACTATCTACTTGTGATTAAAAAATACTAAATTTTGACAAAACTGTGCTACGAATTTATAAGAGTTTGGAAACTAATAGAATAATTGATAATAAAAAAACTTTTTTTTATGTTAATATATAAGTGAAATTGCATTTTGACTTAAGACATAGAAAAGATAATACTTTGATTCTGAGCAGCCAATTGCAATATATTACATACATCCAGATAACTGCAAGGTCTAAATAAAAGCAAAATCTTCCTATTTGCATTAATTCACCTTTTTTAAACTTTTGTTTTAAATAGCTGAGATAGTTTAACCAATTCAATATTTTGAATTCTCTCTTTCATTAGTGTATATTCCTAAAATTCAAAGCAAATAAATAATTGAATAGGATAGCTGTATACTGTTACTAAAAATCAATAAGTTTTTTCATTTTGAGCTATTGTCATGATAAGCTTTTATTTTTATTAAATTGTTATAAATATAAGGTTTATCTTTTGCTAGCAGTTTTAGATTCATATAAAAAATTGTATCCCCTATCTATTATTTAATTATCTTGTTTATTTTTTATTAGGTCGTAATATTTTTAATTAAGACCTTACATAACTATGAATTTGTATTTCAACTTTTAATTTTATTTGTAATTCTGTTGAAATCTGTATCTAAAAGTATGTGTGGATGATAGTAGTTACCTTTTAATGTATCAAATTTATTGTCCCTTTCTTTAAAGATAATAGCTAAGGCCTGACTGGTAGCAATTTAGTTTATATTTGGGTTTGATTAAGTAATTCAACTTTAAAACCCTTTTTGTTAATGCATTTTATTGTTTTTTTTTTTTTTTTCTTATTAAGAAAAACTTTTAGCAGTTGTGCAACTTGATTATAATAATCGTTTTTAATGGCTTTATTATGATTTTTAATTTTACTACATCCAAAAGCCTTATCAAGATTGTATAAATTCTGATCAGTTATTATAATTTACTTAGTTATCTTGCAAATTGATTATTGACTTCCATTGCACAATTTCACTGATCTGTATTTTTATCCAGATGACTCCTACATATTTAAATATTGATTTATTATTTTTTTCATTTATGTTTTCTGTTTTAAATAAATAATACATCCCCTTTAAAATTTATAAATCTGGAAAAATATTAATTTAATTAAATGTATTATTAACTTATCATTAATTTTAAAACTTATTCTGCAGAATAAAGTGGGGAACCTTCATATGGAGTTATCAGCAGCAAGATGTGAATTTTTGCAACATATATGCCATTATTATCAGAGCAAAGAAGGCAGGTGCTTAGATGGGGATGAAGCTGTAAGCCTGAATTATCTTTATAACTTTTATTTTTTGTATGTTAACAGATTTCATTTAAATGCATTGTAAAAATGGACATATTTCTTACTCTTTGTTTTTAAATATCTATATAAAAATATTAATTACTTTTCTATTTTTCTAGATAAAGTATACATTTTAGAAAACTTAATTTTATGTTTAAGTTATATTTTTATAAAATTATTCCTATTATCACCAAATTTTTTTATGACTATCGTGATTAAAGAATTGCACCAAATTTATTTACACGTGTGCAGGTTTCATTAAAATTTATTGAAAGTTATCCATACTGAAACCAGTATTGGCAAAATTAGATCTTAAACAAAAATTGTTTATTATAATTTTTTTTTTTTTTTTTTAATATGCAGAAATAATCTTGTTTTTATATTTAAATTTTTTCTATATATTTCAAAGATTCCTCAATCATGGTACATTTGAATATTTATTTATTTTATTTAGCCCTCTTTGGCCGATTCTGCTTCTAGTGGTGATCCCCTTCCAGAAAGTAATGGATCCGAAAGTAGCTGGGATATGTTGTGGTCACCAGATCATGCTGCAGCTAATGTCACAGTGAAGATGTGATTTTTTCTTAATTATCAAATTTAGGTATAGTTTTTAGTAACCTGTTTTTATAGGTTAGTCATCTTACAATATTCTATCCTGTCTTGTTATATTTTAAATAAAGAATTTGCCTTCTCCCAAAGTATAATAAATATTTTATTTAACTCTAAATTATATATTTACATAAAAAGAAGGAAAGGTGGGATAGCTCCACTGTCAAGCATTTTAACAAATTAAACTTTTTGAACTCGTAATGTCTAACAACAGTTTTTAGGAGCGTGTTGCACTGGCTGTGTGCTATAGAACGTGCTCATTTTTTTTTAATTATGTTTAGTGACATTACATAAAATGAGGAAAAAATCTGCTTTATTAAATAAAAATGTTATCAGGCTTTATCTTAATCTGAAAATTATAGTGCCTTTTTAAATAAAAAAGAATATTGTACCAGCGATGCCAACTAATAATTTGTCCATAATTATTAAAATTTCGTAGTAAGATTACAGCCAAGTAATAAAAATTGCATTCTTTAAAAATAATCATAATTAACAAATCATAAATTAAGTTAAAAATAATAAATAAAAAATATTAAAAAAAAATTTTTGGTAGTTAATACTAAGAGGTATGAAATTGTTCGCAATAAATATTTCAAAAAGTAACGCTTGAGTGTTAGTTTAAAAAAAGAAAATTAAGGCAAAATATTATTAAATTATGTATATACCTATGTCAAATTAAGTAGTAAGAGACCTTAAAATTGCTCTAATTTGAAAATTAGCAAAAACACCTTGCATTTATACTAATTCAAATTTTTTTAACGTTATCTGTATTATTGTCCTTCTGATTACATGTAGTTTGTTTGAAAAGTTGGCAAGTCCATTATACATCTAAAAATTGATAAATACTGTTTTTTCTATAATGTGTTATTTCCCCCAATTGCTTCATTGAGTATTTACACTAAGGTTTCAAACCTTTCTTCTGTTGTAATTTTTTTTTTACACTTTTTTTTTTCTTTCAGTTTTGTTCCTGAAAACTTTTCAGCATGACTGGAAACAATGTTCAAGATTTTAGATTTTGTTCAACAAAAACAATCATCTTCCTTAACTAATCTGGGTTCCTACTACATTGAAAATATTTACTAAGAAAAAGATGATACCTACTTGTATCTCATTTACTGGATGACTTAAAATCTTTTATCTTTTTGCTAGTGCTAATATATTCAAGTTATTTTTACTAAATTAAAAGTCACTTTATTTATGTTTTTAAATTGTGTTGTATTGCTTATACAAATGTACACTTATGTTTATTGTTTGAAATTAATTTGTAATATAAATACTATTTACATACACAAATCTATGTAGTTATTGAAATTTTTGTCTTAAAAGTTTCTTTACAGAATTGGAAACTCTACCGCATAATAATAGTGAGACATTATTCTTCTTTTACGTTTTTATCAGATTATTTTTAAATGTGAAATTTTTTTAAAAAAAACCAAAACTTTTACTTTAAATAAAAAAAGAAATTCTTTATAAATTTTAAAACAATATGGGTACTATTTTTTTTACTCAATTACTAAATCAAAATATTTAATTGAATCTTTTCCAATTTGGTTTGATTGAGTAGTCACCAAACAGTGGTTTTCAACCAGAAAGTCTTTAACGACATGCACTTAAATGTGTGAATCGAGATATAAATCAAATTCGAGAAAGTGAGATATCTAAAATCATGGAAACTTTTAAATGAGTTGATTATATTTGGTTGTTCAGACATAAAAGGCAATTTCTATTGTGGTTACCTTTTAATAAAGAATTACAATAAAAAATTAAAATTTTTATGACTTCTTATTAACGTTTAAGCATTTCCGCTATATGATTAATAAAAATTGAGCGCAAAAAATCGACTATAAGTAAATTAAGCAGACACTGGAGCAACATAAATTATATTTACTTAAATAATTAATGTTCCACCTACCCAAACTTAAAATTTCTTAACAATTAATTCTACCTTGTGAACTATTTCTCTAGTTTTTTTTTTACCCCCGCAATTATTAAAGGTGGAAACCATTGCTCTTGATTATTACCAACTAAATAAGTCTAAAATATATGAAGTACACTTAATGGTGTCCTGACAAATATTAAATTTTAAACTACTGCTTTTAATTTAGGACAAACCTCTTACCATTTAAAAGCAGGTCTAAAAACTTTGAATTACGGGAAAGACAGTTGTGCTGTTGCTGTTAATGAATGGGTTTTATCTTACTTAAATAAATGTTATTTCCTTCATTTTGAAAAAATATGTATATATACATATTAAAAATTAAATTCAAATCAAAGAGGGAAAATATTTGCTATTATATAGATAATGAAGCTCGATTTTTTTTACTGACCTATTAAATGTTATTTTACCTTAATTTGTATAAAATAAACAAGAGACTTCTTATTTGAATGTATATATTGGTTGACTTAATCGATCTATCATTTACGTGTAGGGTTTAGAAAAGTTTTATCTT
Organism: Parasteatoda tepidariorum; assembly: GCF_982258835.1. Classification (NCBI taxonomy): domain Eukaryota; kingdom Metazoa; phylum Arthropoda; class Arachnida; order Araneae; family Theridiidae; genus Parasteatoda; species Parasteatoda tepidariorum. The sequence continues at coordinate 16,825,433 of NC_141762.1, forward strand.
TATGTTATACTCAAAATTTTTATTTTATTTAGTTTCTCAATATTTTTGAAATAAACTCAATTTATGATTCTTTCTTTATGAATGTATGTAAATTTATATTTCTTATTTATACATATTGTTTACCTTATATGAATCATCCAGTTACAAAACTTATTTTAGATTTCATCCAGATTTTTTTTTTTTTTAAATTGAAAACATCTTCTGAATCGGGTTTATTTTCAATGACTCAAAACTGAACATAAAAACAGAAAAGCTGTTAAGTCTGTAACGCAGGTTATTTTCATTTAGAAAAAAAAATCTGAGTGGCATTTAATATATTTTGAAACTGGTAAAATTCTAAAGGATTGTAGTTTTTAGTGATTGTAACTCTGGAAAGAATTGGAAAATGGTTGCTCCTTAAATTGTTAAAGTTTTCCGATAAAATGTACTATATTTCTGTGAAGAAAAAAAAAATTAAATTTGGATCTTCAAAAAAAAAAAGTATGAAATAATATTTTCATTATATTATTTTTAATAATATTGTACATAAAAATATAAAATATTAGTCCAAAATGTGAGAAAAATGCCTGACTGTATAATTTGAATAAAGCTTTTCCACACTTTATGCAAATTTTCTACTTGCTATTTCTTATAGGTTTAGAGACACATGTTAAAATTTTATTATTTATAAAGAATTTGTGCAAAGAATTGGTTTCTTTTAATCAAGTTGCAGTCATTCTGATGAACACATTTTATCACATCTAATCTAATGGCTAGGTTTATATGCTGCATTTTTATTAAAAATATAAATTTGAAAATTCAAAAGTTGCTTAATATTGTTTACAGGGTGTGTAGCATTTTTTAAAAGGGCTTTATTTTCGTTTGTTAAAAGCCTTTTGAGGTGCATTGTTCATTGAGTGTTTTTAAAAAATGCTTAATTTCCACTTTTTGAAAATGAGAGATTTTTTTTATCATGTCAATTTTCGCCAGGAATGTTGCAATAAGCATGGACTTCACATTGTTCTATTCAACGTTTTTTCACAATCCATTTCGGCGTACCATCGGTCCTTAACGTATAAAAGCACTTCATTTACACGTTTGATGAAATACTTGCGGGTTCGCATGTGCATATTCTGAGCTGAATCCGGCGGGAAGGGCTTGCACTCTAGTGTGCAACTATGTTGCAATTTTCAAGAAATTCTCATTTTCCACCCCCTGGAATCAAACCAAAAATTTTGCTGATCGCTAAACAATGTCAAAAATTCATTTTCCCTAATTGCAAATGAAACTTTAATTTCTCTTGTTAATTTCATCTTTCTGTATCACTGGCAAGCTAGTGGCCTTCTCACGCTCTTCTATTTATAGATAAGTACCATAATCCTTGCACTTGACTTGAGAATTATTCATTATTAACATATTATGAGGGCTCAAAGAGCACTAAAGAATCACAAAGCTATATTTCCTCACAGTATCCTTGTCTTTTATTTATTCCATTTTATAAAGATAAGAATTAATTGAGATTTTTAATCGGAAGATTTTTTACTTGAAGAACCCTCCACTAATTGTATAAAGAAAAATTTTATATTACTTAATAAATTTTAATTTTTTTTTTACTTATTATTTTCTATTATTGTATTATTACTTTTAAAATTTTCAGTACTCTTAAGTTGTTTTATGAAAAAACTGAATAACTTCTGGAGGCAGGATTTTATATAAGTATGAATTGAGGGGCTTTCGCTATTTTAAATACAGCAAAAAATTTTATGTTTTTCAGATTTGTCATTCTAAAAAACTTTAATTCATTTCTTAATGATTTGATTTTAACAAAATATTTAGGGAAACAATTTAAATAAGAAAATTCAATTATCTCAGATATTATGAGCGTAGAGACCATACTTTACTTCTGACTAAAATGTTAACTTCAATGCTCATTGTATTTACATTTCAAAATCATTTGACTTTTCATTAAAGAAATACTGTAACAATTTTAATAAATATGGATGGTGTTTTCAATAGGAATGTAAACAATCTCGAGCTCGGGACCTACTCTAGTTCCGGTTAAAAAGTTTGCAACTGCTTACTACATGTTATTCTGATAGGCGATGTTTTCAAACGGATAATTTTGTTTTCAATAAAAGAAATAAATTAGATAATTTCTGAGCTCAAATCTGCCGTCTTTCATAAGATATTAATGTTATTATGTAATTCTGGGGAGTTTGGAGTGAAAATGTGTTTTAGTTATTTTGTTATTTATTATTTAAAAAGGTGATATGGTTGCTAGATTTTGAATAACTCGCTTTTTTGGCAGTCTTGATTTGGCCTCTTTCCATTTGTTTATTACTGTTTGTTCGTGTTGCAAGCTGTGCACCATCTTACGTTAGTGTTAACACTTTTAGTATTGTAAACACAAGTATTGTTAGCATTGTAAACATAAGTAATAAGTAATCAAATACATTGTTTGCAATAATCTCAAAACACAATGATGCCAAATGGCTTTAAAATACAACTGAAACAGTAACCCGGAAATTTAGGCAGTCCCCTAGTGTAGAAAATACCATCCATTGATTAGGGACCATTCACTAATTTACATTTGTAATATGAATGCATTAGAGCTTTCTCAGTTTGCTTAATTCTTTACATATCTTTATAAATTAGGTATGATCAGTATTATTAACGGAGATGATTGTGCTCCAGAAAAAATTCAGATTAAACGCGATCCGGAAATCCAAGGTCCAGAAATTTCAAGAAATCATCGATTACATTTATGTATAAAAATTCTTATTTATTTTATGTAAAAATATTAGAACTAGAATTTATACTTGGCATCTTTTTCATTTGTAATTATTTTTTCTGGTAGAATAAACAATGTGATTAGAGATATAAGTAAACTTTTATACATAATTATTAATTTAAATTACGCTGCATGTAATTTATTTAGAATTTCATGTTGTGAAAATATCAATAATTTAAATTTATAAAGACATTCATTTTTTGAAATATGCCATTAATGATTTTATTCAAGAAATTTTCAGGATTTTTGAGTTGGGCTCACAATTAATCTTGTTAATATTTTGTTGAATATGCTTTTATAAGTAACTTTTATCTAAAAAATGCACTCAATAACCTTTTTAAATATTAGTTAAATTAATTATAAATTTGGATTTTTTTTTTACGTAAGTAAAGTAATAATCAATTTAAAAAATAGAATGAGCCACTCAATAATTAAGAAATATTCTTTATCAGAAACTAGTTATTTTATCATGATCATGTAAAAGTCTTAGATAATTAATTTGCATTTTGTTAATGTATGTATGAAAAACTTTTTGCAATAAGCAGAAAATTTTAAGTTTTGTTTATCCTATATATAAAATTTTTTTATTGGGCTTAAAAATATTTTTTAATGCTTAAAAGGTGCTTATTTTTTGTGAAAAATAGTGGCTACGCACCCCCTGTTTTCAATTAATTAAATTATGCTAATATTAATTAAATTTAAGATTAATCACACATGATAGCTAAATTTATTATACAGTTAGTTAAATGTTCATTATCTTGAGTGCTTATAAAATTAGGTACTATTTAATGATGGTTTAAAAATTACAAACTGGTAAAGATAAGCTTTTATATTAAGGTTTGAAAAATATTTTATCAACAACTTTTTATTTTGTAACCAGCGTTGAGCAGCCTACCCAATTCTGAGTTTACGACTATGTTCAACTCTGTTGCCTTGTAAGTTTGGACCCAACACGGAAGACAAGGGAGCTCCTGGATCAGACATTGGGGCAAATTAGTTTTCTTTGAGAACTTTTTGATAGAACTAACATGCATTTGCGTTACATTATTGGGTTTCAAACCTGGTCACATCATTAGGAAGCAAATGCTCATTCCTCTGAGTGACCGCGGGTCCATTTTCTTTACATAAACTTTTTTTTTAAATAAAAATTATACTAAATATGTTATTTTTTCATTAAACTTAAGGGGCCGCATAACAAAACCAATTCAAGGGGTGCAAGTCATTCGGGAAGTAATTCAGCTGAGATGTATGATTTATTTTTTAAATTTTACATAACATATCTATAATAAAAGTATTATTAATTATCTGTAATAATATCATTATAACAATCATGAAATTTATTCGCAATCGCAACGATCGAATACGCCATCCGGGAAGAAGACCGATTCTATGTCTGGACCCTTCCTTCTCCTTGTTTCAGTTGTATAGGAATGTACTATGGTATTTCCCCCTTTCTTAAAATGTTTCGTATTTAATTTTCAAAAGCATTTTTTTTTAATTTCCACGATGCTTTATTTTTGAACTATGTTGAAAGTAGTTTTCAATTTCATGTAGTTTCCTAACTTAAAACTATTATTTTATTTGGAAATCTAGATAGAAACTAACGTATAGTTTGTCTAAAATAAGAACTCCTCCAGACATTCGTCTGGACCAATGGCGGTGACTATGGTAACGAGGTATGACTAGAGAGAAAGGGAATCTCTTCGGTCTATTGTGTTAGTTTTAGAGTGAAGCTACCCTCCTTAAAATGTGCCATTCTTGTTTCCATAGCACCAGACGGCCTCAGACTTTGTGGCGGGAGGAGGTCTTAGCTTAGACAGACTATACTTTCTTCTTCTATGACTCTCAACACGCTAATGGTGAAAGCATGCCAAGTATTGCTCTAGATAATTAGAGAGTTATGCTCTACACCACCTGTTGCCTATTCCCATCATGTCCATTGGATTAAGCAAACTGTTGATGGAGATAAACTCGTCTTCGTGATGAACTTAATTCCTCCTCCCGTATGACCTATGGCAAGTAGACATTCTCATTGCATCCAAGACTTGAAAGGTATACATCAGGGCTCGAGAAACTGCCTGTCCTCGGCGGTCAAAAATTCCCCGCGGACAGCGAATTTCTCGAATCCGACGTCCACGCATACGGCCATTTTCCCGTTAATGTTCGTGATACATTTAAAATTTTTGTTATCTAACAAGAGTTTAGTGCCTCACTTCTAAAATGACCCTCTAATCTAGAAATCCCGTTAATTACTTCGCGTCAGATCAAATGCGCATGATCACGTACGGTAACAAAAGAAAAGTTGCTCTGATGTGCATGTGCATTTTGGACGAAGGAATTAACAGAAACCTCTGTAAATCATTAGGTTGATTGTGGAACTGGGAAACGTCATATTTGATTCATTTAAAAAACGCAGTACCTCCAGATAAATTGACATTCCTGATAACTTGACCTTGTCATTTAAATTATTTCATGAAATAAATAAATCATTTCATAAAAGAAAGAAATTATTTCATAAAGGAAATACTAGGTTACTATTAGTAACCTAGTATTTCTTTTTATTACTATATAATGTAATCCTAGTACTAATTCATTTTGCAATTTATATAAATATTTGTAATAAATAAGAGAAAATTATATTTTTATTTATTTAAAAGCTGCGTAGTTTTTATTTATTTAGAAGCTACCGTACGGGTTGGTTTCAAAGGTGGACGGGTGCATTGTTGGGTTAGCCGTCCCCGGGGACGAGTAAGATTTCTGAGTTTTTTTAGCCCTTTTATACATTTATAGACTGTCAACTTTTATCTGTCAAAAGGTACCTCAAGATAGAATCAAGTTAACGTGTCTTATTTACTAGTGAATTGGTATTCAATATTTATAGTGGTAGTTACGCCACATTATCCCGTTCCAGAATTTTATCTGTGATATAGAATTCGATGGACGGAAACCACTAGTTGATTCATGCTGTTTATTCATATCAATTTTGCTCATTATATATTTTTTGTTTTTATTGACCAGAAGACTTTATTTACTTCACCGATTTTTTTTCTTCCTTGGAGCAGTATATTTTTAAGCAAATCAACTGTTTAATGTGGATCATCCATCAATATTGACAAGTTCTTATCACGTCCGGAGGTCAACAATGAAGGGTATACATTTATAGACTATGTAAATCAACCTTCATCTATCCAAAGGTACCTCAAGATAGAATCAAGTTAACATGTCTTTTATAGTGAATTTGCATTAAATAATTATAGTGGTAGTTACGCCACAGACCCTAATAGATGTGAAGGAAATAATGTTTTTCCATCGTGACCTCTGTTGCTTGATTTCTTCAATCATGCCTAATGAATTGAAGGTTCTCTATGATTTTAGGGGCTAAAAAATCAACGCATGGTTTGGGAGCTAAGTACGGAGGCCATGTGATAACTATGACCACCCACTCTCCCTTCAAATATTTGGTAGTGTTGCACCTGATTATGCAACGTTTGCCAATAACCAATCAATGCAACATTAGTGTAATGCTAAGGGCTACTCTTACTGCATACGATTCACGCATAAGCGATAGCAGTCCAGAAAAGGAGAACCTGATTGGCGAATCTTTCGCGGGAATATAATTTTCACCAATTAGATTCTCATTCTTTGATGATGGCAATCAGTGTTGCGTGAACCACATACAGCAAAAACGGCCCTGAAATATGTCTAAGATCAATCAATCAATCAAACCTCTCTGAAAGGCTAACTTTGCCCCTTAAAAAAATATATCAATTTTAACCCCTTAAAATTTAAATTTTTATTGCTTACTAAAGTCATATTCTAAAAATAAACAAATGGGATTGCGTGTATTTTGACACAACAGTTTGATACAGATGCGCCGAAAATCCCCTTTCTTTACTTGCTTGTTTTTTAATTTTTAAAATATTTCTCTGAATTTAATTTTGATTCAATATACATTTAAAATTGCTTTTGTAATTGAAAAAAAAATATTAAGCAAAAGTATGCCAGTTAACTGACTACTATGTGTCGTCTGTTAATAAAGTACTAATTCGAAAACAAAACTATATTTAGCAATTATTATAAAACCTTCGTTATACACATTTATAGATATTTATTACACAATTTAATTTAAGAATTCTTAAATTAAATTGATATTTCACCAAAACTATTATAACAATCAATATAAAAGTTTGCATGTGGACTCACTTATTGAATATCAGGAATACCTGTCATTTTTTTTTATATGTATGAGGTCATACTAGGAAAAAAGAAAAATGGTAAACAAAAGCTGACTTTCTTATCAGAGTGGAACTTCTAATTATTCGGACCTTTGCATCTTTCTTTTGGACAGAATTTCAAAAAATTGTGGAAAAATGCCAAACTGTACGTATTTTAATACGTATGTGATACATAGATGCTAATTTTGAGTCTTTGCTATCTCAGTAATCCTTACATGGTAAACAGCGCGGGTGTGCCGAAGTTTAAACAACGCATGCGCTACTTTGTCTGTGTTACTCGTGCTTCACTGTTTATGAAAGTAATAAATTTAGGTAAATAATAATTTTTTAAATTGCAAGAACGCTCTTAAGGACATAAAAAAGGAAATATTTACAATTCAACAAGTGGTAAGTACAACTATTTTGAGTTGACATTGTTTTTTTAATAAGCAAATGTAGCATTTAAGTACACGAGGGAATATAATATACATTTTTAAAACACGTTAAGTACTATTTGTGTTTTATTGCATTTTATAATTGTTGACGAGTTTCAGAAAACTCTTTGTTATTGCTTGTTATTACGTTATTTGAGTCTTCACGATTTGAGACTTATGTCTTATTTGGTTTAATCTTTTCAATCTGTTAAAGAAAAATGTGTGAAATTAAGTACTGCTGTTAAACATAACGAATGATGTCAGTTCTAATATTTTTTTTTTTTTTTTTTATGTTATTGAAAAATTTTAAAATTTTTTTTCATTATCTATATTCTAGCAAGGCTTGTTTGTAAAAAAGTAATTAATTGCATCGTGAAACATTAGAAATTATTTTTGTTAGTCATATCCATTCAAGGATTTCCAAAATAGTTATACTTGAATTTAGTTGTAGTTAATGTATCTAAGATAAAATAAAAGGTTTTATTTTTATAATATTTCGTTTCCTCTTCAAGTTTTTTTTTATTTTTTTTTTTTTTTTATTTTTTTTTTAAGCTTGATACATTATTGCTGTTTTATATTTAAAATGTTACTGAGAAATGTGAGTAGTTTATGATTTAAATTATGTTTTTATAATGATTACTGTCGCTCTAAGTATGAAAAGAATAGAATGCAATGAAACATAAAGGAATTAAGGCAGTTATGTTGTCTACCTATTGCAGCTAAACATAAATTGCTTTGTTAGAAACATAGATACCTGTACTTAACAAAAAAAAAAAAAACAACAAAAAAAAAACTTGGAACACAACACTAGAAACTTATATTGTAGTAAAAAATAAAAACACATGACTTAACTCATAATAAACACTAGGAGAGGTTGATATTTGTAACACAATTTTACACACTGTTATTTGTAAATACATATTTGTTACACTGTTATTTATGAACACATATTTGTTACACTGTTATTTGTAAACGCAGATTCCATGATGACATTGCACCCTTGTAATCTTTATTTATTTATTATTTTTTTTTGTTTCAGACATAATTTTGAACATTGTTTTATCTGCTAACATAGAGTATATAATATTGCTATGGTTACTTTTAAACTCTACATTTAACTTAATTTTAAATACATTTTATATGTAACATTTAAAAATTTCTCCTTAAATAAAAATTTATTTGAAGATTCAAATTGTCAATTGTAAAAATTTGAACAATTTAAAGACTAGTTAGATCTTAAATAAAATTTCTATGGGCAAGTTGACATTATTAAGTATTTTTTATTTTTATTTATTCTTTATTTGATATTAAATTTAGGTAGATAATTTACAAGTACTTATACTTTCGTTACAAAGAACATCGTTGTAGTCTTTAGAATCTATAATAGTTTCATGCACTAGCAAAGCATTTATGAAAGGAATGGCTAGTCATTTTATGTGCAACTATTTTTCATTAGCCATTTTTTTTCTGTCACATTTACTTTATGTATTACACATTTTTTAGATCTTAGTTTTGAACCACCAGCATAGTGAAAAGAAATCGCAAATGTATTTTAAATTTTAACTTCAGTTAATGGTTCACAAATCATAACAAAGGAAACAATTCAATTGAAATTGTTTATAACATTTGAGAGTTTATTTAACTGAATCAATTATATATGCTGAATTTGTGAGCTGAATCTAAAGTGAATGCAGCAAAAAATTATGATAAATACCTGTAGGATAATTTTTAGGATATTGTACTGAATTTGGGCAAAAGAAAGATAAATCCAGTTTATCATCTCATTTTGTTGTGTTTTTCAAAGTTTCAAAAAGTTATATTTAAAAAAAAATCATTTTTTCCCCCCATTTAAACAGTATTTTTGATTTAAAGCAGAATTTATTTTTTAATTAAAATCAGTTTTTATTAGATGACTAGTAACTTTTTAAGAATATTTAACTTTTCTGACATAAAGCATGTAATTTTAATGTAAAGTAATAAATAGGATCGAAGACATTTTATAAATGTTAAAATATACTTATGTTAAAAATAACTGAAATAAATACTTGAGTAAAATTTTAAATAGTATTACCTAAAAAATCTTCAGAAATAAGATTCTTTCAAATATGCATATAATAATACTATTTAAATATCACATTGTAATATTAACTATCTGGTAAAATGAATTATTGTTCAATTTATAAGAAAACATACAAGTTTATTAGTTTAGTTAGTTATAATTTATTATTTTTATCTTTTTATAAAAAGTTCACGAGGCACATATTCAGAAACAAAATATAAATGAAATGTGTAAAATTGCCTAGTTAGAATGGATATTTACCGCAACAAAAAATACTTCTTCTTAAAACATAATAAAATGGATAGGTAACTTTATAAAAAAATGGATAACTTTATAAAACTTTATGAAATGGATAAAATTGAAACTTAAAAAGAAAACAATCAAATTCTTCAAATAATACTATAATATAAATTACATTTTATTTAAATAATTAAGTCTTGGACTTTATGTAAAAATATTACTTATCTACCTTTATAGTTCATAATTTTTGAGTGTACTAAAGGCTAAGTCATGTGCAGAAAACAATAATAATAATTAAAAAAAAAAAAAAAAAACTCCCAGAGAGTGAAGTAAGCAACGCTTTTTTCTTCTATTATTTGATAAAAAGTTTACGATGGCTTAACTCCATTGACACAGATTTTAAAACAGTAGAGGTATTGAACTGGCAAGATCTGACTACAAGAAGAATGGCATGTGAAAATGTTCAAGTGAAGGCCAGGGCCCACCCTGGGCTCTTGTGTCGATGAGAATAAGTAAAAATTTGAATTTCTCATGAGCAACATTTGAGATGCAATACCTTCCTCAAAAAGATACAGCAAGGATCTGCCCTAGCTATGAATTTCATAATCTTATATTTCTTTTTCAAAAGCTTTTTTCAAAATTAATTTCATTTCCTATTCATGTAATTTTTTACCTCAGAAATCAATCAAATAAGCTAAGAAATGGAGGTTTTATTACTTAGTTGTTGCATAAGAAAAAAGTGAAATTTATTTTATTAATTTATTGTAAGTTGCGAAGAGCAATTTTGATGCTACTGAAATAGAATACAGGGTAAGAAAAGTACTCTACTGCCGTTGAGCAAAATAAATTTGTAAAAAGCTTCCCTTCTTCCAAAAAAATCTGTAAACCTAGACACAGATTTTATGTTATGTAGGAAAATTATCAATAGGTTTAAGTTGTATTAAATTTTACACAAGAGAATAATTAGTTATACAACTGAAAACTTTTAAAATGAAAACTAGCGATTTTATTTATATTAAATCCAAGTGATAAAAATCTGTGAGCAATGTAGCATTTCAAAGGCTGAAATAAATTGGAATTTTTGGAGGGGAGAATTTTAAAAGCTTACTATACATTGGAAATTTAACTGGTTTTCAAACTTCCCTAGTTTCGTCACTGAGTTCAAAAGCTTTAATGTAGTATTTCATTGTTTAAGAAATGTTTCATGGGTAAAATCAGTATTCTAATGTTCTTTAATTCTTTCACAATATTTTAATATTCTAAATGTGAAATTTTAATCAAATTATAATCTTTTTATATTCATTTTTATATTATACTCTACTCAAAACTTTAATCTTGTGTAAGATTTATGCAAATAGTTTTATTTGAAATATTTTATTTTTTTTCTCTAAATCATCCGTATTAATGTGTATAATTTCAATATGAACAAAAAAATTCATAATAGTGAAATAAAGTCTTTCGTTGATCGTTATAAAATTCTAAAATAGACCTAATGAATATTTTTCGTATTATAAAACTAAACTTTTATAGGGTTCAAATGCCAGACTAGCCGAAGTTTCTTTTTTTTTCTTTTAATATAATTAATAATATAAAACTGAAAGTTGTAACTATATAAATAATTAAATTTGAAAAGTTTTTAATTTTCTCAATTTCCCCTAAGCTACTTATTACAAATTTCCTGAGTTCTTCACATTTCTAATTACAACCATTCACATTGTTTGCCCCTTTTTTGGTTTTAAAAAAAAAGGAAAAAGAAACAACATTTGGTTTATTTATTTATATTCAAACAACATTCACATTGGTAAAAGAAAAAAAAAACTATTTTGTTCTGTTCTTTTTAAGTGATAAAGAAATTTATTTTATTCGAATAAGTTTTTCTAAGGTAAGGTATAAATTTAGAGAAAAAATTTAGTAATTTCAAAATTAATTTTGGAAAAAGATTATAATTGTAAAAATAATTTTTCATTTGTATTTGGAATGAAACTTAATTTTTAAAATTTAGCCTGGATTGCCAAAAACTGTGCAGTTTAGTATCAATCATCTTATCTCGCAGTCCAAATGCTGTTATCAAGAAAAAGTACTCCCAAGAAAATTCTTGTTAGGCTTGCTCAACATGTATCATAGCTCTGATAAGAAATCACTGGAGAATAAAGATTTTATTTCTGCATACTCGTCAAGTACTGTTATAGTTACGTTTGACATTAAAAAATAACGCCATTATAACTTTATTACTTTGATTTTTGATTATATTTATTTTCCTAATCCAGAACTTATCATTTTTTCCCATAGAATACTTTCTGCCATCTTGTGTCTTAACTAAAGTGTTATAAAAATTCTTTTCTTAAACATCGACTCAAATGTGATTAAGTTTGTGATAAGTTATGATTTAAATAAATGCTAATTTAAATAAATGTTTTTAAATAAATTCAATGTTAATTAAATTCAATACTAGATCAAAGTTTTTTCTTTCTTTAATCACAGCAGCAGTGCCCAAATGATACTCAGAACTCAAGGTTTCCGAGAAGTGGGACATTTTTAATCAGCTACGATTTTCGATTATTTATTTTACATTTCCGTTATTTTTATGAAATTATTTAATTAAAATGTTTGTGAAGAGAGAAATGTAAAATTAAAAAATGTATTCTGTTATAACAATAGATTGAATGAATAACGAAAAGGATATGCATTTATGAAAAATTGCATAAGTATATCCCGTCAAATAAAAATAATGAAGTATGTTTATCCGTTTATATTTTTTGCCATTTTCCGTTTTTATTTCAACTAAAACCATATTTCAGCTCATTCATTTTCAGTTTATGCATTTACTAAAATGAAATTATAAACTAGACTAAGTGCAGCTCCAGACCTGTATATTCAACATTCTGACAAAAAAGACAACAACCCAGCTTTAAGATTAATATTGATAAAACGATAAGATGAGAAAATTTCATATATCATACCTTTCTTAAACATTTTCATTATAATTATTAAATTTTCAATCAATAAATATATTCACAATTGCTTATGAAATTTATTTAAGTCGTGGGTTTCCGCCAAAAGAAGATCGATCATTTATGGTTGTATAGCCAGAAAAAAATAGGTAATCGCTGATCTTCAGTACCTCTTTTTTCACTAGTCGGAGGCAAGCCAATTTTTCCGAATCTTGCAAATTTTTTTTTAATTTAACTCCACAGGCCTGGTTATTTGATATTTTTAGTTTCAAAATTATTTGTTAAGTCAACCTTACCTTTTACTTGTGTTATTTATAAATTATAATATATGTGACATAGTAGTTTGGGTCCTACAATTTTCTGAGATACATAATGTGACGATGGCATTGCGCGCAGACCGCTTTTACTTCTCAGGCCTGCATCACGGATAGAACGCATAGCTTTACAATACCAGTTCAGTACCTTAACTATGTCATCACGGTTCGTGTAGGTTTAATAGTAAATGGTTAAATTTATATAAGCCCCGAACGATTATAGGCAAACAATTTTTTCACGTTTGTTTTTTTTTCTTCCTTTTTTTAAAAAATTTGCAGTCCAAAGACGTTACGAAAAGGCAAATTTTGTGCAGCAAGGAGAAGTTGGAATGGGACACCTGCAAATTACGTAGTGTGGGTATCGATCCTGATTGGTTGTTGAAATGAGGGAATTCGTTTACGTTAACAACTGTTCCCTCCATTCTATTTCGACTAAGCCAAGCCCGTCAAGTATCAATTCTCTTAAGTGACACATTCTTTATTCTTACACAAAGATTTCAATTCTTTCACTATATATTTCTTAACACAAAGACAGGCACGAAGCCATGTAGAACATAAACAAACTAATTATGCATCGTAGTTGCCAGGTCACAAAACGAAAATATGTCAAGGTAATAAGAGAAAGCATAAACAAATTAACAATCTAAGGTAAGTAAAAGACGTTTGTGCGATACGGCTCGGTATTTAATTAACATAACTTTAATTAACATTCTAACTTAAGTGGAGAAACTTAGCTTAAAATGCCATTTTGCTTAAAAACGATCAGCTGGCGCGTGATCTTCTTGAAGTGCAAGTACCCATTTGTCAAATATTTCTAAGAAAAACCATTCCTTTTAAAAATTTTAATCAAGATTTTATAAAAAAAAAATTAAATATAATGAATCTATTGGTGTCCATTGAACATTGGGTTTGGAAATAAGTTATTGTTTACTTTTTTTTTAAATTTTGTTTTTTATTTTGTAATGACTTCTATTCAAAAGTATGCGTATGCACGATAAATTTAAAGTTAGTCATGGAATTTTATGCAACTTTTTGAAAGAGATAATGTGTGTTATCAAGGGTTATCACATATGAAAATAGAATGTGAAATCATTTAGAAATTTTAAAAATACAACTTTGGTTGCGAAAAAATGCCTTTCGAGATATCATTTATTAAGTAATCAGTATAATGCAACTGATATTTTTCCTCGCATTTAAATCATTTGTACACAGGTATGAGGAAATAATGATAATCAATTTTGCGGTCAAAAGGAGCAAATTTCTCAGAATACAGCAATTGTTTATTTCCCCAACGCTTTTTGGAATTCTGGATTGCTCTGCAGTTACTGATACTGAATATGAAATTACTGACGTAGGATTATAAATTTTAGTCCTTAACAAAAAATTTGTTGTTGTTATAAGTCTCGTAAGTTAAGAATGATTATAATGATTGAGATTTAGTTTAAATAAAAATTATCGCACGCTTAAAATTCTTTCAAGGGAAAAAAATATAAATATATTATATTTTTTTCCTGTTCTGTCCATAAGAATAATATTCGCCCTTTGTTGACCAGAAGGGTTACGGAAGTTAAAGCCCACCAATTTTAGCAATGTGGTCAGTACTGCGCAAATGCCGCCTGTACTTTCCAAACAAGCTGGTACCCATCAATCTGAAGCTGGGTGGGCTTCAAGCCGCCACTGGGTATTGAAACTTGGTTCTATAAAAATAATGTAAACATTTATATTTGGATCAGGAGTCTCAGCGCCCACTGTCTTTTTTAAAGCTGGAACTAGTAGAATTTATTAAAAGTCTGTAATATTTCCGAGCTAGTTTAGGTTAAAAACAATCAGTAAATTAAGTTTCCGATGAAAATGGAGCAGATAATTATGTTTCAATAGCCAGGACTTGAAATTTTCTGATTTAGTATTAAGGCTTATATAAGATAGATGAGATACTGTATCCTACAATAGTAGAAGGCACTCTTTCAGTTTTTGACATCAAGTCAGATTTTGTCCTGAAATACTTGCAGAATTATGTTATAACTCAAGAGATGTTTAACTATCAGAGGATTGAGGGACCGGCTGTAAGTTAAGAATGAAAAAGAGCGTTTTCGAATACCCTATACAGCAACTGCATAAAATTTCGTAAATCTAGCTTACATTATATTATTCGCTCAAGACAAAAAAAAAATTTTTGCCCTACGTTTTCTTACTCTAACTGTAAGAATATTCAATATAAAATTAAACAAGATTTTCGGATCAATTTTTAATGAATGGATGGTTAATCGAATAAAGCTAATCGCAGAAGACGCCAGGGGTTACCACGTTCGGTTTATTTTTGCACATAAGCTTGAAAAGCTCTCGAGTATTTCTTGAAAAATTTGAATAAAATGTCCTGAAAGTGTCTCTTCCATTATTGTGAGATGTACATACAGATTACAGAGGCTGGCGCTCTAACAACCCCAAGACGTAGACTTTTTTCTTTTCTTTTTCTGATGGCTCATATTTTTTAAATATTTTTCTGATTTGACTGCAAATCTGAGCCGGATTCGGAAATTCTGAGGATTTAGACGTATTTTGAGCCAAAAACTTTCTTGATTGAGTACAAAATGCTTTTAAATGATTTATTACTCGAGATGCACCAAGTTCTAAAGTTTTTCCGGGTCCTGGTGCCCAGGAAAAATTAAATCTTTTACACGGTTCCGGGTACCCGGTAAAATTTGTATTTATCGTCCTGCGAGGTTCGATAACCCGTATTGTAACATTTAACCCTTATTGTAGCAGGTATTGTAACATTTTGCAAAACAGCATGAAAATCATATGATTTTATATCGACGAGTTATTTTACAAGGAAGCCGTGGTGGCTCAGGGGATAGAGCCTCATTGGGAGGTGTCCCAGGTTCGAAACCCAGCTGTGGCTGGTTGATATGAATACTGCTCCCAGCTCGCCCCGACCACAGTGCTGCTGCTGACTTAAAATATCCTCAGTGGTTGTCAGGGGAAACAGTGGTAGACGGATCATAGGTTGTATTCCTCTCAGGTCGGCGTAACCGTGAAATGTTTTCGTGGTTTTCCTTTCCGTGTAACGTAAATGCGGATTAGTTCCATCAAAAAATCCTCCACGAAGGCATACGAGTATTTCTCCCAATACTTGATCCAGGAGTTCCCTTGTCTTCTGGATTGGGTTCAAAATTACCAGGCAATGACGTCGAACACTGGTAGTCGTAAACTCAAAATTGGGTCGGCTGTTCAACGAGGGCTACAAAATAAAATAAAAATAATTATTACAAAAATACATACAATAGAACCATTTGTTTTTGTAGCATCTGTTAAACGAAGAGTATTTTGACGGTATATAATAATTATATACCGTCATAATAATGTTATAAACCTCAATAATTATAAACGTCAAAATAGCATTTTTCGTATTAACAAAAAATGTTTTTACTATCGGAGTTAAATTTTCAATCATCTGTTAACAATAAGCGTAATATATGAGTAATTAGATTTATAAAGTTGTCAATGACCAATTTGTAATGAATATCTTTTTTTTTCAATATTAAATGTAAAATAACTTATACTGCTGAAAATGTAATATGTTTCAGAATAAGTCTTGTCGAGTTATGCAAGAATAAAATTATTATTATTTATTAGTTACCTTTAAAAAATGTATCAATTTTTGTTTTCTTCCCTCTGTTTTAACGAGTGTTATTTACTAGGAAAATTAATACTCTATGATATTTAAATGGATGGTAGCATTAGAATAATTAAGGTGGTATTTGTAAGAAAATATTCATATTCTGTTTGCAACTTTTGTTTATTTTTTATAAAATGCCAATCCTAGAAATCTAAATAAACAAAACATTATTGCATTTATTAATTATCTGAACGCGAATTTAGTATAAGAGCAATACACAGATAAGTGTCAGATTTTTCTGCAGTTATCTTCCATTCATTGTGATTTTTATTACAATAATACACATATCATCGTTATTCTTCTAATTTTGCATTTAATTAAACATCATATTAGTTTAATAAAAATAGTTTTGAGTATTATATTTCTAAATTTTCAAGTCCTATTCCTAATTGGACACTTCTCCTTAGCGAACATATTTCTCTGTTCTGAGGGTGTCCATTTTGCCAAGGATTTCCTAAATTAAAATTCTGCACAAATGTTAAATATGCCGTGCCTAAACGGTTATTTAACTTGATTATTAAGAAACTGATGGAATGCGGATTTCTGAAACTACGTATATGAATAATTTTAAAGTTACTATAATTCTGAATGTTGACCGGGATAGCCTGGGCACTGAACAAATGTCCAAAAAGTCGTGGGTTCGATTCCCGCCGGCCGAAGACTCCCCGTGTAGTAAATGGTGACTGATGCACGTTAAATCGGTCGAGTCACAAAGTCCTCCATGTTTCCGTAACAAATCATGCCTGTGGGGGTACTGATCCAGCAGTTTCTTTGTCTTTTGGATTGGTACAAAATTACAAGGCTACAGAGTTGAACATAAGTAGTCATAAACCCAAAATTGGGTCGGCTGTTCAACGACGGATATAATATAATTCTGAATATGGTTGCGTCGAATATAAATCAGCGTTGCCCGGCACTGAATACTCTGTAAAGTAGGCCGGTCCGGGTACTCATATCGGTATATCTCTAATTATTACATAAAATAATCCAGTGGCGTACGCAGAATTTTTTCATGGGGGGTGTTCATAATTTTCTGACACTACTAAAAGAAATTCGAGTCTGTAATAAAGCACTTTCCATAATTTAGACAGCTAGACAATTGTGACTTTTTTTTAGACAACATTGTTTAGTTAAATTTTGATTTGAGTTTTTAAGTTTAAGAGCATAATGTAATATCTTCTGAAAGAAGTCCAATGTCATATGGGTGAGAAGTAACACTTTGAGGGCCACTTTCACATTCATCAGATTTTGATATGCTAGAAACGTTTTCTTCAACGGAAGTATCATCATCATCGTCATCTAGTATTGTACAAGGCCTTTTACCTTTCCATCTGGGAATTACGGGATCGTCATCTTACCTAAAAGATAGGGAAGAGAAGAGAAAAAAAGAAAAAGTTTGAGAATTAGAAAAATTCACGAAGCAAACTTCCTCCTTTTATACAATTTTTCACCGCATCTCCAAAATTCTCGAATTTGTCTCAAAGACGACAGAACGTCTAGGATTCCAGAATCATCGCGTAAAGACCTCGCGAATGACAGCCAGTCTCGAAAACTATACTGGCAGGACAGAAAGGAACCAGTCCGTAACAGTATCACGTGAGTTTGGTTTCAAAAGTACAACCCTATTGTAGTAAATGTTTTTTCAGTATTCTGAGAAATGCCGTGAGAAAAAAAAAAGTAGGCATAAGGCAAATAAAAATATATAGTCTTTAAAAATAATAGCTCGCATAATTTCTACTAAAATTTTTATTTTTGCCATTTTGTCTGAGCTCAAGGGGGGTGTTTAAACCCCTAAGCCCCTCCCTTGCGTACGCCACTGAAACAATCATTATATATAGAGCATGAAAATTAAGCTTATATTCATTTCAATTATTGCTATCTTAGAATTCAGATAGGCGGGAAAACATCTGCAAAATTTATAGGCCTCAAAATTCTGGTTTCTCAGGCCGAATGATAAATCAGGCACTCAGTCTAACCTACAACTTTTTGCTTCTCTGGGTGTTAACTTTCTTCAAGTAAATACGAATCCTGCATTCCCGATTCGATACTTGCGTCAAACAGCTTTTAAATTTCGTTATATGGTATGATCTGTGTAATGACGTTTATGTTTTGGAGCAAAACTGTTGGCTCGTGAGATCTGAAACATTACATGCAACTGCTTCAACATTAATTTTCATTAATCAGACGATATTTTAATTAATATTCTTCTATATTAAATTGTTAGGAATGGCAACTCCTTTATCCTTTTAAGTTAGTTCGGACGACGATAAACGGAAAAATTTCAAATTTTAATTACTATGGAAAGCAAAAAGTCCAATTTCTTTTCCTTCAACGTCTTAACGTTTTTCAGTTAAGGAACATCTTTTTCTTTATTTTTTCCCCCCTCTTAATTTTCTGTAACTTTGGGACAGATCTTTATATGTTCCTTAGGTACAGCACTAAATGGCAGACGAATAGGTTTGTTTAAAAATGAATTTCAAAGCGATTTTTACAATTTTTTCCCCCTTCTAATTTCTTATGCAGTCTGGTGATTAAATATCAGTAGATGATTTTTTACCAAATCCAGTTAGAAAAATATGCTTTTTTTAGTTTAAAAAAAAATTCTTTTATTTTTTTCCTCCCTAATAATGAAGTTAGGTACATGCTACATTTATCTAATCTTAATTTCACCTTAACGATATTTTCGAAAGATGTTTATTTCCTTTTTGATATTTTTTTTCGCCGTAGCTGCATGCTTCCTTTTCCTTTTTGAAGTCTCTTTTCCGTTTCTTTGTTGACATTCAATGAATAAGATTATTTTGGATTATAAATTATCTGTTCCTAAGTAGGTTATTGATTTTATGACCCCGCCTCTTTCTCTTTATAATTTTGTTTTACCATTTTCCAAGGGTTAGCCTTGATTACTTACGATAATGAAATGAACTTATGGGTGCTTCAAAATATGATTTAATAATAGCCAAGAACAGACTTACATTCGAAAGAACCAGGACAATTTGATCGAGAAATATGGGGGTCTAGGCATAGAACTGTCAGGGGCCCCCTAGTCGTTACTTTAAACCATATGAACAGTGCGCAAAAAAAATAAGTGAATAAATAAAAAATAAAAGAAATGAATAAATAAACGGACTACCCTGAATAACTTTTAAACTAATGATCCGATCTTCATATTCTAGGACTCTTATCTTAATGGTCCAAGGGGGTCACCTCAAATATGGTAATTAAGTGTAAACGATATCTTAAGTTACGAAATCAGACACAAAAAAGGACTTTCTCTGAATTGGCATATCTTTTTTTGTTGTTGACGGATTTGGATTTCTGATCCCCAAAATATAGGGGGTATCCGCAATTTGGGAAATACTTTCAAAATTTTGTCCACTATTATTAAATAAAATAATAACAAATGATAAATATTTTCTAAAAAGTTATTTTTTGCATGAAATTAACTTTGGCTAAACGAACTTAATCATTGTGTGCAAAAATTTTTTAAAAAAAAAGTACAATCCGTAGAAGAAAACTAGAAAAAATTTTTTAAAGTTTTTTTTTTTTTTTTTTTTTTTTTTTTTTTTTTGTATGTTTCATTTGAACAAATTGAAACATCGTTTGTAAAATGAAACTTTCAACGTTTGTTAATGAAGCAATTGTTCGACCTCGAAGGAATATTTTGTAATTCATATCGAAATTTCCTCTTTAAATCCAAGTTATGATCGTCACAATGGGATTCTATAATATTAAACCAAATATATATATAGTATTAAACCAAACATTTATAAAAAATATTTTCTTTAAACCTGAGACCTCGATAAATGAGGTTTCGTTATAAACGAATTAGACTGTAGTTAGAATTTTTTTATTTATTTTTTACTCTAACATAAACCACTTACAGGCAACGAGTGGTCATACCTGTTCTAAATTGTTTAAATACTCCCCCCCCCTCCCTTCTAAACACATTATTTTATTATACAATTTTGGAAATGGTAATCCGATAGTTTTTTGTATGTTTTCTTGAATTAAGAGTGTGTGTAATACTTCGATAAGCCTACTTTTTTTCTTCGAAAATTATACACCTAGACCTGATTTATGTTCTAACCTTTTATCATAGCGTAACCAAATTTTAATGTGAAGAATTTTTATACTCAAAATATTATTGTAACAATACTGGCAATGTGTCATTATATAAATTAAAATATTTGTTTTTAATTTACTTTTTTGATGTTGAGAGTCACTTGGATTCACTTTGGATTTCTTGTAACAACTCATTTTAACTCTGATTTACCATTTTCTGAGGGCAGGGAATTAAGAATTCATCATTAGCACTGTTTCTCGAAACTCTGTCACAAAGGAAAATAAAAAAGCCATAGTTTAAGTGCCTTACACTTGAAGCAAAAGCGATGATTTTAAATTATATATATAATCTTGCCGTGAAGAATTATCTGCTCTGTAGAACGGACAAATTACTTAAACATTTTAAAAGTTATTAAACTATCTTAAAAACCGCCAATTTGGTGACATTTTTTTCACCTAGATGAAAAGCATCAAAACCACTGCCTTATTTTCAGTTTTTGCAAATTTTTATGAGGCCAGGTTATATAGCATTGGAGTAAGTTTTTCAATTTTAAAAAATTAGACCTTAAACAATTTTCATTTTCATAAAACTGCGCTATTTTCAAAATAAGCGTAGACAGAGCAGGCTTTAGATAGGCTAAACTTGACCTAACAGTCATGAGTAACAGTTGCAGACTTACAGCAGTTATAAACGTGGCATATTACCTCGGAGACTTCGAAGATTGGAGGTAGGCGATACCGCTATACTATGATATAGCTTTAACGATAATATCGCGAGTAACCAGGGGTCTGTTTAGAAGAAATTTAGGTCCGTTCGCAAAATATCTTTTCATGAAAACGGACCCTTCACAAAATGATTTTTCTTTTAATCGGACCCTTCACAAATTTGTTTATCTTCATTATTATTTTGTTAATCGAATAAACCCTTTCCATAGCAGAAAACAAGAAAGATGGATGTAAACGAATTAAGTTTTGTCTTCGGCAGACGATTCTTCCATTATTCGTCCGAAATTAATATTCTGCGTTCAGCAGTATAGGCTAAATACCAAATATTTGTATGTTGCATCTCTAGTTTAGAAGCAGTAATTGCTGTTTATTTTTTAAAATTTAATTTTTTTTAATTATAATTTTACAGTGTTGTGCATAATCTTGTACGTCTTTACAATTTAAAGACACCTTGAAAAAGTTTTTTTTTGCAATAACGGACCCTATTTGCACAAATTCATAAAAACGGACCCTGGTTGAAGGAATGTGAGTAATTTTTTCACAATTTCACGAAAAACGGACCTTTCACAAAATGTCTGGACAGACCCCTGGTAACATCTATGACGCTAATTATAGAATTCGATACTATCGGGAATGCTGATAAATTTCATTTGGCCAACAAAAATATCGCGAGTATCACAGATAATGATACTTATAGGATTCGATATTATCGTGAGTGCGGATAAATTTCATTTTTGGCAACGAAAAGATAGGCCTATGCAAAAATAATGCAAATAAAATTATCGCGATATTGAAATTCCAATATCGCTGATCACCGTGCAGATGTCTGAAAATAGATCAAATAAGAAAAAATGAGATAGTGTATGGGGTTTAATGTGTGACAAAATTATTGTGATTTTTATTATTTTGTTGATAAATTTAGGAGGACATCCAGGATATTGATAGGTTAATGTACAGGAGTTGCGATGGAATGATGATTAAAGCACTAAGCTGTTGTGTAGGACTGGGGTTCTATTATTAAATTATACTTCAAATTAACTTCCAAAGATATTTGTTGTTGTTGTTGTAGTTCATTTACGTCACACTAGAGCTGCACAATGGGCTATTGGCGACGGTCAGGGAAGCATCCCTGAGGATGATCCGAAGACATGCCATCACAATGTTGATCCTCTGCAGAGGGGATGGCACCCCCGCTTCAGTAGCCCGACGACCTGCACGCGAAGTCGAGCTCTTTACGTTAGAACAGTTTAACGAAGACCAATACCGCACACCCTCGGTCCCTACGCATACTGATCAAAGTGGTCACCCACCCGCACGCTGACCGCAGCCAATGATGCTTGACTTCGGTGATCTACTGGGAAGCGTGTCTTAACGATCAGTCCACTGCGGGACTCAAAGATATTTGTATTCCACAGATTTACCAAAAATATTGTGCTGCTGATTTGTAGACTTTAAGGCTTGATTGTTTAACTTTTATTTTTCAGATGTCTTTCCGAATAGTACGGAGCAGTAAATTTCGCCATATATTTGGACAACCCTTGAAGCGTGAGCAATGTTATGACAATATTCGAATTACCTCCAACTCCTGGGATTCTAGTTTTTGTGCTGTAAATCCAAAGTTTTTAGCAATAGTCATAGAAGCTGCTGGTGGTGGTGCCTTTATGGTTCTTCCTCTACACAAAGTAAGCTATTATTTATTCGATTTATCTTTAAAAAAAAAATCTCATGCTGTATTCTTTATAAAAAGCTTTTTTTCCCTTCTTTTTTTAGCTACACTTGAAATAGGGTATCTAGATGCTTAGATAACCTGAAAGTCTCAAAAAAATTGTAGAAGTCCCAATAAGCTCTGTTTAAAAAAAATTTTTAAAAATTCAGTATAAGAAATTTTTTTTTTTTATTCTTTCATATAAGGAATTATTTATCTCACTTCAAGTGCTCATTGTAACTTAAGGGATTTCAACCATAAGTTATATCAAATCCTTATATCTTTTTGCTTGAGGGGTAGGACTGAAATTATTTTCTTTAATATTGGAATTAAAATTATTTTCTTTATTCAGCGGGTAGCATTACTATTTTTGAAACTGAGTACTTTTATTTTGTTTTTATTTATTTTATTTATTTATCTTTGGTTTTTAAAGTGATGTAGAATACTGTCTTATTAGGATTTGATTATAGTAAATTTAAAAAAAAATAGGAAAAGGTTAGAATAAATTGATAAAAAATGTGTATGAAATACAAGCATATATTTTATATCTTTTAATAACATATTTATAAAAGAAATCAACTGTTGGACTCCTTGAAAATTGTATATTGTTGGTATGCTGAAGTCTTTGAAATTTGTGGTTGATCTAGAATAGACACCTATTTGAAATTTGACTCATAGTCCTTTCAATAACAAATCAATCTTGAAATTTCAATGATAGTTTCCGTTATTTCAAATCTACAAGTCTTCCAATCTAAGTAAAATCTTCAAATTCTACTTTTCTTATAGATTTGATTGTTAAAGAAAATAACTCTTCTTTTATTTTTGCTCATCTGCTAGTCTAACAAACTTAATAACAAACAGTAGCAAGTCAACTGTTCAATGTAGACTATCCATCAAAGTAGGCATATTCAGATCGAAGTGGGCGTTACTGCCATGGTAGACGTGTTCATATGGAAGTGGGCGTTTCTGCCTAGGTAGGCATGTTCGCATCATGTCAGAAGGTCACCAATGTGGGGGGTGAAGTTATTGACAATGTCAACCGTCGTCTATGAAAAGGTACCCCATCATAGAATCGAGCTAACATGCCTTATATACTAGTGAATTGTAGTTGTAATTTTGTAGTGGTAGATACGCTACTGTTTGAATTGGCTGATTTCAATTGAAAGATTTATTTAAAAAAAATTTTGTTTCATTATTTAGTAAAATTTTATTTTTCTTTAGACTGGAAGAATTGAGCCAAATTATCCTTTAGTATCAGGACACAGAGGACCTGTTTTAGATATAGCTTGGTGTCCCTTTAATGACAATATTATAGCAAGTGGTTCTGAAGACTGCATTGTTAGAGTTTGGAATATTCCAGATGCAGGATTAGTGCGACCTTCAACGGAACCGCTTGTTGAACTAATTGCTCATCAAAGAAGAGTTGGACTGGTTACATGGCACCCAGTTGCCAATAATGTACTCTTGAGTGCTGGTAAGTTGGAAAATGCTCACATTTATTCTGAAAAAAAAAAGTATTAATTTGTAAAAAAAAAAATAATTAAAAAATATTTTTTATTCAATGTTGGCATTGTAAATTACAGGAATTTTGACTAACTTTTTTAAGCACACGTAGAATTTTCTTATTCTAATGGTTGAGCTTGATTACTTGCATATTATCAATTACTCGATTGTTATACTTATATGATTGTCAATGGGAAAAAGGTGACATTGAACATAATAACATATTTATCATCATTGACCATATTTATGTAAAATTATTATTCTCTTGAAATTTTGGTTTCTCACTTTGTTTGATTTCTATTGAAAAATTTAATTGTGTTGAAGCAGGTAATCAGAACGCAGTATTTCTTTTAAAAAATAAGCAATTCAATTTCAGAAATAATATGATAACTGGTCAAAAGGTATAGGATAGCATCTTAAGCATCATTATATAGGTAGTATAAGATATCTGTAGTATCATAATTGATACAATTGATTATCAGTATTTGATCAATGGTTACTATTGGTAACAGACCGGTCATTGATACATGACTAGTGAGAAAGTATAAAAAGGGATGCCAGCTTAAGCATCTCTATGGAGCAGAATTAATCACTGCTCATGGAGATAATTAATTTTCTGGATGTATTAATTTTTTAAGGAAGGTAGGTGTTGTCTGCTTTTGAATTTTGGCATGTCATCCAGCTGTCTCCACCATTACCTTCAGCAGCATCCCAATAGAATCACTATAGCAGGCCTCATGCCCTCTGTGGGGTTGTTTTCATTATTGGACATATTTTTGTGTAATCCAAATTGAAAGATATTAAAACTGGAGATACTTCTCTTTTTGTTTTTTTGCATCTGTATTGAGCGATAAGATATGTTGTCTAATTCAACAGCAAGACATTGGCTGACTAGTCCCCGGGGTAGGATTAAAAAAAAAAAAATTTAAACTCGCTTATAGGGTATAAATTTAGGTGAAATGTTTTTATAAAATTAAAGTCATGGAAATTCCTTGCTTGTTAAATTTACTGAGAAAATTCTCTTTGGAAGGTAAATACTCTGCAAAATGATAAACTCATAATTTCTTGGGTGTCTTAGCCAGTATTAAACCATATTTTTTATGGTATATTTTTCTTGGATATTTTATTGAGAAATAAAAACATGCATTTTCTTTTGCAGGTGCTGATTTAAAAATTTATATCTGGAATGTTGGCACTGCTGAGATTTTGTTCTCTATAAATCACCCAGATCTTATTTGGCATGTATGCTGGAACTGGGACGGAACTCGATTGGTCACCACCTGTAAAGACAAGAAGATAAGAATTTTTGATCCTAGGAGTGGCGATATGGAACAGGTAATTTATTTAAAAAATAGTTCTGTTTGAGTTTCTTTCATTTTTATCATTTGTTAGCTTGCACAGTTACATAGGTTTGCAAAGTTTTCATCTTTATATTGATTAAAACTGAGAATTTGTTTTTTTTGGATATTGGTACTATATGTTTTTTTAAAATCATTGTTGAACACCTGACCCAATATTTTGAGTTCACGACTACTAATGTTGAACTCCGTAGCCTTGTAATTTTGAACCCAATTCAGAATACAAGGGAACTTGCGTTACATGGAGAGGAAGACCAGGAAAACCTCCCACGGTTAGCTTGATGGCTAAGGGACTCTAACCCATGATCCGTCTACCACTGTGGATATTTCATGTCAGCACTGTGTTCAATGCAAACCGGATGCAGATTCGTTTCGTCCAACCATCGCTGGGGATTCGAACCCGGTTCACCTTATTGGAAGGCGAACATTCTATCCCCTGCACCATCGCGGCTCTTGGTACTATTTGTTATTTTATATTATAACCGTCGTTGAACAGCCGACCCAATTTTATGGGTTCACAACTACTAATGTTCAACTCCATAGACTTGTATTTTGAAACCAATCCAGAAGACAAAGGAACTCCTGGATCGAGTAGCGGGAGAAATTTTGTCTTCATGAAGCTATTGATGGAGCTAACCCGCATTTGCGTTACATGGAGAAGTAAACCACAAGAACCTCCCACAGTTAGCCTGACGGCAAGGGAACTCTAACCAATGATCCATCTACCACTGAAGATATTTCAAGTCAGCACTGTAGTTGGTGCAAGCCAGATGCGGAATTCATATCGACTGGGATTCGAACCTTGTTCACCTCATTGAAAGGCGAACGCTCTATTCCCTAAGCCATCGCGACTCTGGTACTATGTGTTGTAGTTTGTGGGTATAAGTGCACGTGTATTATTGTTTATTATCTTTCAATAATGATACTTATGTAAATGTATATGCAGGACCTGAGCTAAAGACTTCAATTTATTAGTCAGTAAATTAGCCAAATTTCAAAATTGTTAGCGATTCTAGTGCTAAAAATATTTTATGATAGAATTTTTCCCAAAGAAAACTTCAACAAATCAAAATACGAATTTACTATAAACTGAATTATTTTATAAAAAGGAAATTCAAATCAAGAGTCATTTTGCAGTTGAGGAGGAGTAAATGAGCAACAAATGGGAGAGAGGATGAAAAATGTAGATGTTTTATCTTTCAGGAAAAGAAACAGGAATAGGTTTGGGTTAATTTTTAATTTATTAGATTAGAGCGGTAATTTAAAGATAAATCTGAAGCAATTTTATGCTATTGTCATGAGAAAACATATTTTTTGCAAAAATAGTTGGATGATAATATGCATCTTGCTACCTCTTAATCTGTTTAATTGGCAAAAACTGTAGGAAAGAATTTTCGTCACGCGACATCGCGCGGTCCGGTAACAAACATATAAATCTGCATTTTTCGGTAGTTTGTCTCATGCTTATTTAAATTCTTTTGTTGCCTATGCTTAATTTATATGGACTTATTATAATTCTAATTGGTTAAGCAACGTATCTAACAGAAATTTCTGTAATCAAATATAAAATATACAGCATTTGTTTAAAAAAAATTCAATTTGACCGTCTCCCCCCCCCAGGAACTAAAGAAATATATCTTTTATTCGATAGAAAAACCATTTGCCAATACTTTTACAAATTTAAAAAGAAAGTTAAATTTTTATGCATTTATTGCACAAATAGCTTTAAGCAGTTTTAGCATGTTCCTGAAGTCGAATCCTAACATGCCTTAGACACAGAGCTAAAACTGTACAAATTATAAAATAAGTGTATAACACTGAATATGCTCTAATTTGTCTTATTAAATTATGCATGTTATGTAACTTAATATAACTTTTTAACATTTCTATCCAAATAAATAATTTTAGAGTATTATCAATTATTTAATTACATTGGCTGCCATTTTATTGAATTTAATCCTTTTTTAGGAAGCAATGGGTCACGAAGGAGCAAAGCCACAAAAAGCCATATTTTTAAAAAATGGACTTCTTTTCACTACAGGTTTTTCTCGAATGAGTGAACGGCAGTATGCTTTAAGGAGTGAAGTAAGTTTATCTTAAAGAAATTTTTGAGTAATTTAACTTTATTTTATGGATGGTGTAAAACTTTACTTTTGCTCAATGAACTATTTTATAATGAACAATTTACTTTTACGCAATGAACTATATTATAATGAACAATTTACTTTTACCTTAATATTAGAACCAAATCATATCTCTATATGAAACTTAAATTTATGAGAAACACTTCAGCTTGCAACAGTCAGCAAAAAATTAAATTTGAAAACTGCTTATTTTTTTTAAAAGAAATCAAATAAACAGTATTCAGTTTAAATCAAAACATTCTTTTAATTTAAATAAATTTTTTGTTGGAATTTTTTAGTAATTATCAATTAAAGTTTTCTATGAATTATCAAACAATTATTCTTTAAATTCCATTTTCAAATTCAATATTGAATACTATTAAGTAATTCTGGAAAGGATTTATTGTTAACACAAATTTCATTAACCTTTTATTTGAAAAATCGCTGCTTTTATTTATTTCATTATAAATTTTTAATGCTATAAATGTAAGTAATTTTATAAATATTTTTTGTTAATAAAAGCATATTAGTAATATGTTAGGTTTTATTTTAAACTGCACTTAATGAGGGAGTAAGTAAATAATCAAGTTGACAGGCTTTGTTTTTCATTAGAATACTAATTCTTCTTCTTTTGTTTTAGGTTGCGATTGCTGAACCTTTTGTTCTCGAGGAGTTGGACACTAGCAATGGAATATTGAGTCCCTTTTATGACCCAGATGTCAATTTATTATATCTCTGTGCAAAGGTATCTACTCTTGAGAAAAATTTTTTAAAAAGAAATCACTTTTTAATAGATATCTATAAATATTTGAAAAATATTGGAAGAAACTTTTAGGGAAGTTAGGGTATATAGTAAGGATTGAGAGCTGCAAAGCAATTCAAAATAAGAAATTTCCAGTGAAAGTGGTAGAAAATATGAAAGGACACATGAGAGTGATTTTATTTTATAACCGTCCTTGAACATCCAACCGAATTTTTTTGGCTTAAGACTACTGATGTTCAACTCTGTAGCCTTATAATTTTAAACCCAATTCAGAACACAAGGGAACTCCTGGATCAAGTATTGGGAGAAATTTGTCTTTGTGGAGGACTTTTTGAGGGAACTAACCCGCATCTGCGTCACATCGAGAGAAAAACCACAAAAACTTCCCATGGCTAGTCTGATGGCATGGGGACTTGAATTCATAATCCGTCTACCACTGAGGACATTTCACGTCAGCACTGTGGTCGGTGTGAGCCGGATGCGGAATTCGTGTTGACCCGCCATTGCTGGGATTCGAACCCGTTTTACCTAATTGGAAGGCGAAAGCTATATCCCCTGAGCCATCACGGCAGTAAAATACCAGGAGTGATTAATTGAAAAACTTTGATGGTACTGGATAAAATGCTACATAAATGTACAAGACTAAATGAAGGCAGTTTGTAATGTTACAACAAGCGCTCAAAGCTCATTAGTCACTATGCATGCCAGATATGGGCAGATCATTTATTCCAGGATGTGGTTAAACTCACTTTTTTTAACTATGGCAGTAAAAACATGTACACACTTGCCATTCCAACAACATCATAAGTTTCAGACTCCACAGGCTTTTGATACAGGATTTGCTTTGAGAGTTCTCTACAGAAAGAGATCATGGCTCAATAAATGTGGTAAGTGTTGGAAGAGACAGCATCAACACAGTACACCTAGGTGCAAAACAGTCTTTCAATTATATGATGCAGCAATGCAATTCTTAACCCTTATGATGTAGCCTATTTCTCTTAAAAGTTTGTTGCAACATTTTTTAGACACCCTGTATATTATCTATTAATGTTAGGAATTTCATTTAAAGCCCTATCCATTCTAAATTCCAGCTATTTCTATTAGTCTTTTTTTATTTTATTTTTTATTTGAAGTTATGAAATTATTTCATTTATTTTGAAAAATAATGCTTTATGTCTCTAATAAAAATATTTTTATGTATAAAAACAAATATTTTTTGTTGTGTTGTATTTAATAGATCATACAGTTGTGAACTTTGTGTGTATCTTTATCACAAGATAAATATGGTGTCCTATATCTCCAGTTTTTAATAACTATCAGTATAGTATTTCTTAGTTATTTAATATGCAATTTTAAAAATAAGAATAAGAATTCACTGCCTTGTTTTTGTATTAATTTAAAATTAGATCTTAAGTAATGAAATTAAGGTTGTTTTTTTTTTTTACGGTCAGAAATGATATTGATACTTTAACAAAACAAAAAAAAAAAAAAGCTCAGCATCAATGCATATAATTTTTTTATTAAATATGAGCTACTTTTTAGAATTATTATGTAAATAACAATAATGCATTATATATATATTAAATTATCTGATTTTTAAATTATCTATGCTTGTTTTTGGCTCATTTAAAAAAAAAAAAAAGGAAACACCTATACATATTGAATTTAAGTTGTAAAAACAAACATTGTTTTGATTCTATGCTGTTTGCAAAAGACTAATGGAACTAAAACAATAGTGTAAAGTTTCCAGGGTTATAATGTTAATAACATGTATATATGAGATAATGTTAATAACATATAATGATGGTTTATTGTGTAAATTGTGTTAAAGCTAATAGTGCCCAAATTTTTTTAGGGTGATAGCAATATTCGATACTTTGAAATAACAGATGAGCCTCCTTTTGTGCATTATATCAATACCTATCAGTCTTCAGATCCTCAGAGAGGTGCAGGTTATATGCCAAAAAGAGGGTGTGATATTCACCAGTGTGAAATAGCAAGGTAAATAAATGTTGTCAATTTGTTAAAAAAAACAGGGTGGCCACCCACCTGGAAAACCTGGAATTATCAGGGAATTTTTTTATACTGGAAAAAACCTGGAAATATCAGGGAATTTTAAGGAAAAGCTGGAAATTTTTTCTTTGATAATTTTTTTAATTTCACTAATTTAAATTTTTTACTAATTTTCTTAATTTAAATTATTTCATCCATTATACCCACTTTTTTAGACGGAAATGTATCGCTAAACAGTTGAAATATCATTAACTTAACAATACTTTGTCTGCATCAAAATTTGCTCCATTACAGCTCTGTCAAACTAGAATACCACATAAAATTCTCCCACGGTTTGCTAAACGAATGCAGAAACCTTTGACCGCTATGGGACTGTGCAATTTAGGAAAGATTCTGGTGGAGATGGAAAAGGGGATTAGGATATTAGCTTCTGTTTTTAAATTCTGTCCTTGGGCTGAATCCATTTATGGCTCAAGTTTGTTCCGATACTTTGGTGGTAATTTTTTTCTTTCTATTTTGACAAAATGTTTTTGTATTTTTAACTATATAAAATTCTCCAAAAATTGTTGGTTATAATTTAATAATAATAGATTTTATATTGCACTCTTTTTCTGAAAGCTTTTCTACTCCCATTCAAAGAAATCTGTAAATTATTTTTTCTCAGCAAACCAACCAATCACACATTTTTTTACAATCTATAACAGCAATGTTTGTTGATAAATCGTTACAATTGTTGCATTAAGCTAATTTTTTTCTATTTCATTTTAACCTTTTATAACATATTTTAAAAAAAATGTTTTTTTTGAAGAACCAACTATATATTAATATTTAATTTTACTCTTTTGTTGGTCAATATATGATTTTTGATTCAAAATTTTCCACCAAAACATTTGAAAAATAAATAAAAAATCTTGCCAAATTGCCAAAATAAATTATTTTTCTCAAGATGATATGTTAAAAAAAATAACATTTTGAATAAAATATTTTATAATATGGACACTTTTCTTGTACACATCCTACACTTTATAAGAAAAAAGAAACAAAAACCTGGAAATTTTAAGATTTTTATCTGGAAAACCTGGAAAAATCAGGGAAATTTGAAATCTGATTTGAGTGGCCACCCTGAAAAAGAGTTATTGTTGAAATTGTACAATAGTGAAGTTGAATCCGTGACACTATACGGAGAAAAATCACTGACATTCTAGATTGTTTCATATTTAATTTGTATAATAGTAATGTTGAATCCCTGATACTTTACGGAGGAAAGTCACTGGCATTTTATAATTTTATGTTGTATATAAATACTGGATGAAATATTTTGTAACTTAAATTTTGTAGAGAACATTCTAAAATAGTACGATCCAGTAAAGCTGCAATTAAAGAAGTCAGGAAATATTGAGCAATATTTATTTTCCTCTTGGAGAAAATTCTTGTATTTTTCCCACACAAAATATCTATTTTATTTTTTACTATCACTATTTTTGGGAGTTAACTCGCCTGTGAGACAAATTAAAGCAACACTAGCAAATTAAGAATATATTTAAATCAGCAATAAATAGTATAAAAAAGTATGTCATAACTTTCTATTAAGTATCTATGGAGAGATATATTGTAAGAGTATAAAAAATATCCAGTTCTTACAAGCATTAATAAAAAAAACAAAGAGATCTATTTAGACTGGGTGCTTGATATGAAGGTGTGTACTAATTCATTGTGTGCATCGGAAATGATATAGGCCTTGTTGATATTTTAGATATTTTTAAATTTTTAAAGAAAAGCTGTTCCTTTAGTACAGCTTGATTCAGTACAATACATAAATAAATTTTACAAAGAATTCTACTCTATAGAATTGGAGATACCAACTACTTCAAACATTCCACAAAAGTTTTGAATTTAAGTTTCAATGACCAAATTTAGTTATCAATTCAAATATACAATTTCTGTTCTCAACCACCAAATTTTGGTATCAATTCAAATATACAATTTATGTTCCTCTTACTTACTGTTTTTTTTTTTCAATTGGTCAATTAATGTTATTTTTTTAATAAATTATAATTTGTTCCTATATATTTTTTTCAAATAATTTTTTGTATAGGGACCAACTTTTCTCTTTCTTTAATATCAAATTTAAAATATTTTAAAAAAAAAATAAACATCTATAAATTTAAGTTTCAATTTAAAATTAGGATAAACATTTCTAAGCCATGGAAGCTTCAAGTACAAATCTTTATTCATTTTTCTGATAGTTTTATTTTTTAATTTTTTCTCAATTATTGAAGGATTTCTATTTTTTAATTGAAGCTTTTTAATTCAAAGATATATATATAACGTCGTTGCCAAGTGAAAGGATTAAAACAGGTCTTAGGCCAGGAAGGAGGGTACAAAATTTATTTATTAATTATTTGACAGAGCAGTCATGAAAGTATGAAAGTGAACACGAAAAGTTGCGCTCCTTGGTTATATGTTAGGGAAAATCTCGCAAAGTAAAATCCGTAAAATCTCTTAATTTAGGGAAAGAGGGAAATCTTGGTAATTATAATTGGTTTATCAAATAGATCGAGCGTTTCCCACAGAGAGCAAAGAGGAAAATGTCCTGCTTTTAATTAAATGCATACTTGAGCCAAAAATAGATTTAAGAACAGGATGTGGCTTTTAAAAGTGTGAGAAAGTATTTCGATTAAAATAATTAATTGGGATAACATAAAAAGATTAATTGAATCTTTTTATGTTACATCCCCCCTTGCCAAAAATGTTTAATTACAATCCAAAAATTTTAAAAATTATCCATTTGCAAAATCTTTCCTATGGTAATTAATAAAAATATAATAAAAGCAATAAAAAGATAAAGAAAAAAAGCAAAAGGTAATTTAATAAAAGCACAATTAAATTGAAAATAATCAAATTTGTAATTTTAACAATATATAAAGGTAATATGAATTATAAAACATTTACATATGTACTCGTGGTAAAAATTTTAACACACTTAAAAATCTGTAGTAGCATTATCAGCAAATTTAAGATTTTAATTTTCAACAGTTTTTTTTTCTTCTTTTTTCTTCTTTACTTAACAGTTTTTTCAGTTCCAAAAGTCTTTTATTTGAAGATCACAACACCGTTTTTTCACCATAAGAAGTATTCTTTATAACACAATTTAAGTTAACTCTTCAATCACGATGACAAAAACTTATAAACATTTGTTAGAAATGTGCAATTTAAAATGTAAAACACAAAATACAAAAAACATTTTTACAGGAAAAATTTCAATCTGAAATTAGATTTGAGTATTGTTTACCTTGTTTGAAAGCGAAATAAAATAAAAAATATGACACAATGGTTGTTACTCTGAAGTCCAAGACTTCAGTATTGTCTTTATTTCACTTCATTTATTATTTACCTTACATATTTGTCACTTTAATTGCAAAATATTTGAAAATTTTTGCAAAATTTCCTAAAGTTAGGAATTTATTAATTATCTTGGATTTGCACAATTCTGTCAACATAATTTTGACAATGTTACGCACCATTATCACATTTAGTCCCAAGAACATTTGAAAATTCAAGATTATTTTTAGTTTTGCTATTTAAATCTTTGTTTTTAAGTCTATTTTTTGTCTTATTTTTCTTTAAATTCACTTTGTTTACATTCTTGTTATTCTCATTTTTTTTCTTCCTTTTTAATGTCAAAAATTTTCTTTTCTTTCTTTCCTTTATTTTTCTTTTCTTTCTTTCTTTCATTAATTTTTTTTCTCTTTTTTATTTTTCTTTTCTTTCTACTGTCTATATTAATTTATACTTTTTCTTTATTGGTATTTTTATTACAATTATTAACCCGGATTTCAGGAAATATGTAAAGACAAATTGCTTTTATTCAGAAAAGGTGATCAGTCTTCTCAGATTTTATATTACAACCCGTTTAACACAATTTATCACCAATTGAAATCCAAAACAAGCTTTCAAATTTAATATGGTATTAAGGTAAATCAGTTTTTAATTTTTGACTGATCTAGCTATTTTCCTTATTTTTAATCTGAAGTGCAAGTTTGGTTAATTTGCAAAATATATAATATGTGTGTGTGTAATTTGTCTATTGAAGATTCTTAGATTTTTATAAAAAATTGTTATTATATAAATTTATAATAAAAAATATTGAAAATGTAATACTTTAAAAATAAGTTATATTTTTGTGATATTTTATAGGTTCTACAAATTGCATGCAAAGGGCTTCTGTGAAGTGATAACATTTACTGTACCTAGAAAGGTGAGATTGACTGCTTATTTCTGCAGTTAGACTTTTGTTTGGGAGCACAGACAAACCTTTTATCTTTTTTTTAAACAATTTTTCTTAGGACATTTCTTACGAATACAACTTTGTAAGTTATCAATCAGTTAAAAAAAGTCTCTATGTTTTTTGGAATAGGAAGCAATACTATGTTTTGTATTTACTGGTTTCATTCTTGACCTTAACCAAGACAGTAAGGTGGGTTTTAGCCTTTGCATACCATGGCTTAGATTTTACATATTAAAAGACAGAGTGACTGATTGGATTGCTCTCTCTCTCCCTCCAATCTTGTTTCATTTGGAATACACTCTAATTTTATGGAGAAAAAATAGAAAGAATAAAAAGTTTCTGAACTTTAAAAATTCAAGGTCATTTGGGTGGTCAGAGAGTAGTATAGAGACCAATTGATTACTACCCTCCAATATAAAGTGGGGTACTGTAGCTGTTGTGCAATGTCAATAACCAAACCAAGCTAAAAAATGCGCAGAACACTGAAGACAGAGAAGGGCACTATATCATCGAAACAAAACGCTCCCTCTGGTGAAAAATTGCATTGTATTTTACAAAGGACATTATCCTAAAAAGACCCATAATATTAAAGGTTATTTTATTCGTTAAAAAATTCTTGTTTTTGAACAAAATAAGTTGAACCTGAAAAAAATTGTTACTATGATAAAGTTGCACATTCTATAAATCAGTTTCAAAATTCGTTATATTATCGCATTTTGTAAAATTAGCATGTTTCTACATGTTTTAAATTTTCTTGTCAAATGATATCAGATTAAGAAATCGGGATTTTAAGCCAGTATCAATCAGTTTTACCTAAAACACAACTGAAAAAACAAAATGGATTTGCGATGAATTGTCACAAATCAAGTGTGTCAGTGATAACTCAAAGCCGACCAGCAAGTGAACTGGCCTTGCATCAGAAAGGTTCTAGGTTCAAATCCCGGGCAAGGCATGGATGTTCTTTCATTCTCTGTACTATTTGTTCTTAATGTGGGAGCAATGTTAGCCCACCTAATATGGTGCCCTTGAA
The DNA here is from genome assembly GCF_982258835.1 of Parasteatoda tepidariorum. NCBI lineage: Eukaryota > Metazoa > Arthropoda > Arachnida > Araneae > Theridiidae > Parasteatoda > Parasteatoda tepidariorum. Next base: position 16,861,662 of record NC_141762.1, read on the forward strand.
AGAGTGGCCAACAAATCTGCCCATCAGATGCAGGTATGAGGAAAAGTCATTCCCCAGGTTTTCATTGGAATAAAAAAAAAAAGGTGATAACTCAAATGCATGGTGTAAACTTCTTGTATTATGAGGTCATATTTAATATATCAGAATTTTGAAGAGCATGTGAAAATTCATAAAAAGTGTATCAGTGAAAAATCACAAAAAGTTGGGTTAGTTAGCTTGATTAGATTTTATTTGTATCTCTTTTTTTATGTTGTGTCATGTAACCAAGCTTAAAGGGAAACTGGGGCAATATGTCCATTAAATCCTGGTTTAATTTGGATGGTTAACAAATGCTTCTAAAATATGTGTTCAATTTCAGTTTAAAACCATGCAGAAAAATTTTTTTATATAAGTTTTTATTTGAAATTATCTATGAAAAATTATTTTGTGTGCTTTCTATATATTTCAATCATTAGTTTTATTTTACATTAAAATTGTCAACTGTTTGATTGTTAAGTATCCAAGCAAATTCACATTTCTCTGTTATGTGATAGCTTTCTATTGAATTACATGTTAGAAAACTCATTTGTTTTGTGGTTATAAAACTAGGTTGAACTTTAAAAAGTTAAAACATTAAGAATATTAAGGAGGATTATTTTGTAGTCTTATTAATCAGTTTCATTATTTAATTAATTAATAAGAGTTGTAGTTTTGTTATCAAATATAACATTATTTTATAGTTTGTCAGCTTCATTAATATAACATTAAATTTAGCATTCTATTCAATTTGACTAGCTTACCAGAAATAATGGTAAAATTATGAAAGCGTAGTTCTTTGTACCAAATATATAGTAAAGTTGTGACAGCATAGTTCTGAGTGCTAGAAGGAAAAATTATGGCTTCATGTAATTTTAAGAATTGTGTGATAATGAAAAAAAAATTCCGTTTTCAATATTCTTGATTAAATGATAAATATATTTTTAAAATTTACATTTTGAAATGTCCAAATGATTTACATGTTAATTATTTTTAGTCTGAATTATTTCAAGATGACTTGTATCCTGATACGCAAGCAGATACGCCCGCTATATCTGCTGAAGAATGGGCCGGTGGAAAAGATGCTGAACCTGTCCTTGTTAGTAAATTACTCATATTTTGATTTTATAAGATTTTCTAACTTTTTAACTCTTTATTTACCAAGTTATTAAAAAAAATATAAAGAATATGCTCAACTTTTTTGTCGCATTAAATCATGTCTATTTTGCACTTTGAGGAATATTTTTATAATGTTTAATATAATTTTTTATGAAATTTTTAATTTGGGACTTAGTTTACATTATAAAAGATTAATAAATTAAAAGCGAATTCAAAAATTTTTGCACACAATTATAAAATTTGTTTATTCATACGTAATTCCATGGAAAAAAAATTTTGAAAATAAATGTTTATATTTTTTATTATTTATTTTTTAATAGTTGGAAAAATTTTGAACTGTTAGGTATACAATTTATTACGTCAATTTAAATACGTAATTTTACATGGCAAACTGCAAAATTAGAGCGAAATTGTTCGAATAGTTCTCAAAAAATCTAATATTAAATATCTAATTTTTAATTTCTTTAAAATTTGATTTTTCAGAAACTGTTCAACAGATTTTGTTCAAATTTTGTATTTTGCTTTGTAAAATTACGTAATTTAAAATTATGTAAAAAATTGTATATCTTGCAATTCAAAAAGTTTCAACTATTATTTTGTAAAATAATAAATTTAAAAAAAAATTCTTCAAAAAAAAAATTTGTTGCATCAAATTATCTTTGGATAAACAAATTTTATAATTGTGTGCCAAAAAATTTGCTTAAAAAGTTTTCCGGACATGGTGAAATACACAAAAACTGAAATTAACATTAAATCGGTCCAAACTTTGGACCGCTTTCATCACTAAACAATTTCCAGATTGCAGCCATCCCCCTTATATTTTGGGGGTCAGAAATCTGAATACGTCGAGAAAAAAAAGGTATGTTTATTCAGAGAAAGTACGTTTTTGTATCTGATTTCGTAACTCAAACATTATCTCTACTAATTAATTTGCATATTTGAGGTCACCCCTTCGATTTATTAAGATTGAGTCTTAAATCAGGAAGATCCCTCATTAGATCAAAAGTTATTCAGGGTGGGCAGTTTTTTATTGGTGCACTGTACATTGGTTTTATGTAACATCAATGTCAATTTTGATTTAAATGCTCTGAGACCCATATTCGGCCTATTTCCTATAAATAGCTCCTTTTTCTTTAATTACTTAAAACTTTATGCTCGTACTGAGCTGTGCATTTTATGTTACTCTGGTTCCTAACTCCCTCTCAACTGCTCAGAATCCTTTTCTCAGCCTGTAACTCATTATAATAAATAAGTAAGAAATTCTGTCTAATCAAAGAAACCAAAAATGTTACTTTTAAAAGTATTTTGTGATGATGAGTAACACATTTCTTTTAAATTTACTTTATTAGTAGTTGATATCTAACTTACTTGAAAAAAGGTCAGAAATTACCATAACTTTCTATTAATAGACATCATTATCGAACAATTTCAGTTAAACAAAACAAGTTTTTGAAATTTGTAATAAATTTATTATTGTGCTCTTAAAAATTTTTGTTATAAAAGATTCATTTGTATAAGTTTTATCAATAATTATATTCTTCCAATAATAACAATTAAAAAGAAAATTTTTTTTCCCCAATTATTATTGAGTTATACAACAATAAAATTGACTTTACTATTTTAACAAAATAAGGGAATAATATTAGTTATTTTTCAGTTAACTTATTTTTGTACATTATTTTTTAGATGAGCTTAAAAGATGGGTACAAGCCTAGAGTTCAAGAGTTTAAATTGACAAAGAGCAAGTCAAATATTTTAGATAGAATGCCTGCAAAATCTCGTGAAAAGTCTGAAACAGTGCCAGTAAGTACAGGCATAGTATTTATTTACTTTTTAAGCTTTTTTACTTTTTATATACTAAAGTAATTTTTGTTATATTTTTTTTATTCTCCAAAATTAATATTTTTTTCTTCATTTTTACAATTAAATTTCTGTTTTATATAAATATAAAATTCAATCAATAATAATGCCTTGTGTCTTTCTTGTTTATAGAATCAACTAAATTTTTAATTGCGGGAAATTTTTTATAATTATTCCACTTTAATCTCATGCAACACAGGGTCCAATATATAGGATAACATTTGGTATAATTTAATCTCATGTAGAATAATATTTATGTATTTTTTGTTTGTTATACAAAGTGATTGTCTTTGTAAAAATATAATTTGATTCACGTTCTTTGAACAGAGAATTTTTAATCATAATGAAAATTCATAGAAATGGCAAGAAATTTGATTTGTGATGTGTTATAATGTATAAATAACTTATTTGAGTCTATTTTTGGATTTTGTTTCTTGACCTGAATGTGGGGAAATACAATATAAAAGTATTCTACAATACATTAAAAGATTTTTAAGTTAAATTTTTGAATTTTTCGTGTAATAATTACATATAATTTTAAAATTTTCTTTTCTTAGTTGAATTTTTTTAAGGAAAAAAAATATTTGATCGCAATTATAAGTTTGCTTTTTTCTAAACTACATATCTCTAATTAAAAATTGCCCTTTTTGAAAGCTATGGCGTCAAAAAGATAAATAGATTAAAGAAGGGCTAAAATTATAATGATTTCTTAATGCTTCAAAAGCTATCTCATGTCCGAAGATCAACCTTTTTATTTCTCTGCAAAAAAATAACTAATAATTGTAGAATTAGGTTATGACATATAAATAGTTTACAATTTAAATAATAAGTTTGAAACCAAAAACAAGCAAAATGAAATTTTAAAGATATCTATGTTAGCAAAAACAGCATTTCATCAGGGGATACACTGTCTGCTTACATACTGGAGTCTTTGTGTTGTCAGTGGTAAAACCAAAAAATTGATTGTGTCCTGAGGCCCCATAATTGATAAACTAAGTAATAAAATGTAATCAAAAAATCAAATATTGGAACAAAAGATGAAAATTCAATGATACATAAAAAATAAAAAAAAAATACCAAGTCAAAAGTACACTAAGAAAATACTATATTAAGTATTTTCTCGGTGTACTCTTATAAGAGTAACATATAATAAGAGATATATTCATAATATAATATCTACATAAAATAGGAGATGTAAATAAAGTTACAGTTAGAATAACCAAATCAATATAAAATATAAATTTCCAAATCTTTAGAAATTTGTGCTAACCTCTTTCAAAAAACTTGAAAAATATAGCAAAAACATTCAATGATTAAAAAATACATAAAGTGCTGCCATCTATATTCTTCAGGAACAAAAATCATAAATTTCACCGCATTGGCCTACTTATGTGTGCTTCTCTAAAATACATTGAATTAAAAAATTATAATTACAATAATTAAAAGGAAAATTATTATTCTCTAAAGAAATTTTGAAATTCTTAATAGCTTAAGGAAAATGTGTTTTATTATTACAAATAAATTTAAACCTAAGAATATGACTAATCAAAATATTCTTTAAAATTTTAAAGTGTAAATTGGAATTAAAATGTGTGAAACTAATATCATCAATGTTCTCTTCTTTTATCGTATAATCCAATTAAAATCTTTTGTTATGAAGTTTAATTTAATTATTTTAATCTTGTTAAAAATTGGTGCCTTTAACCTCTGAATTAGTCCTTTATTAAATTAAATTTTTTAGGATAAAATATCTTTGATTAAATCAAAATTATTACAATCAAGAATAATTGAATCATCAATAAATCTAAACCCAATTAATAGATTATGCTGTAAAAATTTATGTTAAAAAAATGTAAGAAAATATTAGCAAAGGCACTTGAATAACGATTTCCAATTTAGATCATCAATAAATCTAAACCCAATTAATTTATGGAGCCTCGGGCCACAGTCGGTTTTTGGTTTTACCACTGACTACAGAAAGGCTCCATGTTAGCCGACAGTAAGTCCCCTGATGAATTGTTGCTTTTGCTAGTATACACATCTTTCAAATTTCGTTTTGCTTGTTTTTGGTTTCTAACTTTTAATTTAAATTGTGTACATAAGACAAATTTGGTTTTAGCACTTTCCCATTTTGACTTATAACTTTAAAGTATTTTTTGTTAAATTTTTTTCTTAAAGTTTGCTTGCTTTAATCAATTTCATACTTTGATTGGTTATAAATAGTTTATTATTTGAGTCTAGTCTATTTTGTTCCATGATCAAAATGAGGTGAAATATTCCTCAATATGTTAAAAAATATCTTACAATATCAGACATTTTAAAATTAAAATTTATCATGCAATATTTAATTATAATTTAAAAAAATACATTTTGTTGTTTGAGTTTTTTTTTAAAAATATTTTATTGTATTTATGAGTTCACTTTTTTTTAAGCTACATATTTCTAAGTAAAAATCATCTTTTTTAAAGCTCTGATCTCAAGAACAGAAATAGAAAAAAAAGGGATAAAATAATGATTTCGCAACGCTTCAAGAACTACCACATGTCCAAAGATCAACCTTTTTATTTCTCTGGGAAAATAAATCAATGATAATTGTTAAATTAATTTTTTCTAAGCGAAACATTAAATCATGTATAATTCTATTTAAAAAGTAAGTAAAGTAAACTTGTTATCAACAAGTTTAATTGAAAAAATCTTAGTTGTCAGAAAGCCATTTTGAGAATGAGTTGGTTGCTTTAAAATATATTGTTTATGTTTCTATTGATGGAATAGGATGCTTGATTTAATAATTGACTTTCATCCTGGGAGGAAGAGCAGACGGTCTTAATTTGAAAAACTGTGTTCATCTAACATTCCATTTCCATTTGTTTTTAAGATTTATTTTTAATTTTCATTCTTCAATAAAATAAAATAAAAATCTCTAACAAATTTTTTTTTAAAATTCTGAATAACAATAGAAAATTATATTAATTAGCCTATTTTATTTTTTATCATCTGTCCTTAAAGTTTCTATTATTGTCTTGAGTTATTATTGGTTATTATGGCTCTCTTTGGTTTGTACCTTTATACTTGTATTTAAAATTATTTCTTGTTACAAAACAGTTGTGAGGAAACCTTTAATTCTGTCTTTTTTAAATTTTTTTTACAAAGCTTTGTATTGTCCTCTTTTCATATCATATTGTTAAAAGAATTGTCCTCTCTAACAGTGTGAGAATTTTTTTTTTCAACGAGAGGATGGAATAGATAGAAATTCTGAAAAATGTATTTTATCAAATAACTGATGTACAGTAAAAATTAAACAATTCAATACAAAATGGTTGCTGTAAATCCTTCCTTCCATGTAACCTTTTTTTTACTACCTACAATTTTTAAATAAGGATGAAAAAGTTTTTTTGAATCAGTTATGCTAATAGCTATAAAAGTACTTACGATCTTTTAAATCTAATTTTTGCAAGACTTTTTATTATTATTATTTTTTTAATTTTGAAATTCTCCAGAACAATTAACTATAAAATTGTTTATGATAATAAAAAAAAACTATGCTATAAAATAATCTAAGTCTGTGAATGGTGTTATTTTAATTTGAAGTCCACATGTGAAGATTATGGATAAATGCAAAATTAGCTTTAAGAGAAACACTTTTTAAACTTTATGAATGCACACGATGGACTGTGCAATAAATTAAAAAGTCTAATACTTAGATTATTTTTCCTATTTACAAAACGTTTGGTATTTCATTTAAAGTATTAAAACATATTTTAAAGGAAATTTTTTTTTCCTAAATCCTAGAGTTCCCCAATCACTTCAGATAAAATTTTAATCATTTATTTTTTAGTTTAAAAATCATTCTTAGTTCATTCATAGGTCAAAAATTAGTTGAAAAATGTAATAAATTTGTGGTGGTAAGTAATTGAAAAAAAAGTTAACCCCATGATGTTTTGCTTTTTTTTAAAAATCATTTCTTTAAATCGTTTAATGAATTTTATAATATAAAATTTTTTATTTATTTATTCTACAGTTATTTTGAAAACTAAAAAGTAAAGATATAAATAAATATTCAATATATTAAACTGCGTTTTTCATCAACACATTTAAAATGTTCTTTTGTTTTGTCTGTATAAGACACCATTTTAAATAGATTTATCAATACAAAAATGTTTATTTACAGACATTAAGTTCAAATGAAGATTGCCAACCTTTTTTAAAGCTGTTAAAAAGACCAAAATGATTTGTATTTATTGAATATTAACAATGGTATTTGAAAATTTTACATACTAGCTAAAATATAAAGGTTAAAAAATAATATTTTAACTTTGTAAATAATACTGAATCTCTCAAAAATGATGGACGATTTGAAAATCAATTAAAGAGTAATGAAAGGAAAGAAAAATTTATGGTTTGCTGTGTTATGTTTGGAAAATCAAATATTTATTTTGACAAAGTATAAGATATATCTGTTTTTTTTTTATTAATATTTTTAGAAAGAAAAACTGGATGAAATCATGGAAGAAATACGGAAGTTGAAAAGCACCATACTTAAGCAAGAAGTAAGAATCAGAGATTTAGAAAAGAAAATGGAAGAATCTAAATTCAGTGTACCTGAATCGCTGCCGGAAGAAAGCAGCAAACAAAATCAAGTGAACAACAATCATCATGAATCAGCAGAAATACTAGCTGATGAAGTGTAGCCTATTCAATGCATGGAAAATTTTAGTGCTTCATGAATAACAGCACCTGTTATTTTAAAAATGTATTTCTGATACAGCAGTAAAACTAAAATTTTTATACTTTTCCAACTAAAGTAGCTGTTTGCATTGAGTGCAAAACACTATTAGGAAGGTTGCTGCGTTGGAAAGTTTTCTGTTAGAGCTCTCTTTTGTTAGAAGGCTTTGTGATAAAAATGGACATATTCATGATTAGTTTAGCTTAAATTTTGACTGATATGTTTTTTATTGATCAGCTTCAACAGTATCTGCCATTTTTTACTGTTTATTTTTGTGTAGAAATACTTTCTAGCATAAGATAATGACTTGTGAATTTTTCTCTTCATCTTGAATGAGAGGCTATTTGCCTAAACAAAGCCCATTTTTTTCAGTGAGATGAAAGTACATTGATTTATTTTAAATTTATTCAACTAACTCGTTTTGGAATATAGAATACTCATACTAAATTTGGCTAGATACGAAGTAATATTTTAAATTACTAATAATACAGTAAATTGATAGTACTTACATTTATTGAATAAATTTGCTTTGTAGCATAGAATAATCATACAAAACTGGCTAGATCAAATAATTTTGCCAGTTAGTAATAATATGCTGATATGCAAATTTATTTAATACTAATTTGCTTTAAAACATATAATACTCATACTTAATCTCTCTAGATATCAATTAATTTTTTTAATTCGTAATTAAAAAATTAATTGATACATGAATTTATTGAATAAACATGCTTTGGAGTAAAGAATACTCATCTAGATATCAAATAACTTTGTAAGTTAGTTAAAATTCTGTGTGAGGTAATTTTAATAACATGTCTTTTAAACAATTTTCACAACACAAGGTATGTAAACAAAAAAAATTTACGTATCAACATTTTATGCTAGGAAGTATTTTTTATTGCCATACATCACGATTGGGGATACAACTAATGACACTTCATACATTTCTTTACTAAGTGTGGCAATATTTTTGTGAAAACATTTATAAATAATTTTTAAAAAAATTTAATTACAATTATTAATTAAAATGTACAATTTTATTTAAAATAATAGCTTATTAAACATCTTTTTAACTGGGGGGAAATCATAAGAAAAAGCCATATATTTGATGACAGATAAAGGCACAACATTTAATGAAGCCTTTATGAATATGATGCTCAATTTTATGGACATTTCATAGAAAGTTATTGTGAATTCATGTGATTTCTTCTCTTTTGCTGAATCTATTTTTGATTGCTTTAAATTTTGTGATTTCTGTAAATATGTATCAGAAATATGGGATAATGTCAGTTGTAAATATAACCCTAGTGTGTATGGTTATGTGTGTAGAAAAAAGTAATTGCTTGTGTTTTTTAGATATGTATTTCAAATGTAACTTAAATTATTTAGTAAGCATAACAGTGTGGTTGATATGTACAGGAACACTATTTTAAAGTGCCAATGTGTGCATTTTTGTAGCACTAAATGTTTAAATTATACATTAATTGTGCCTTTTAAATGCCTAGTATTATTTTTATCCTATACAGGAGATTAAGATAACTGCACATTTTATGGTGTATTACCTGAATTTTGTATGGGTATAAAATCCTAATTTGAGCATAATTATTAGAAATATTGTGTAATAAAATCATTTGCAACAGAACAGCGTAATTTAAAAAACAATTAAGCAAAATTTTTAAATGAAATTTTAGTTTTAGAAATGTTTAATAATTTCCCCCCCAAAATTGATAGAACTAGTGAATTTTTATTTTTTGAAAGTTTTTATGACTTATGGAACTTCAAATCATTTAAAAGAAAATTTTATTGAGCTTTCACTTGGAATAGAAATTTTTTCGGAATTTACTGTTTTTTTAGAAATTCAAATGAGATATATATCTTTTAAGATTCTAATACATCAATATCAATTTATTTTTTCAATTTTTGGATTTCTTAGTTTTTTTTAACTTGTTAACCATTGTTAAGATTCAATTTAATTTAGGTCACTTTTATATTACAAGAAATTCATTCTCTACAGTTTTTAATTTTAAATCAAAAAATCATTATAAAAGCAGCCATGTTTTAATTCAGGTAAACAAAATAAAAAAATAAGCATGTTACTTAGAAATAATTTCTTAAATGACAATAGCACCAACTTTATACTAACGATTGGTGAAATTAATTTTGCGATGCAAAAATATATTTGTTGATTACAAAAATACTTTAGTAGAATTCTTAAAATAATCAAAAAATTAACTCTTCTTTATAATAAAAATTCTAATAATTTAAAATATTATAAATGAAAAATCTGCTCATTTTTCATTTTAATGAAGTATACATTATTTTAATGTCTCAATAAGAGCTTCCAAAAATTTGTTACTCAGTAATTTATAATTACATATTTTTGTCCATAGTTAGCACTCTTCCTTATTTTCTAACTAATAGTAAGTGTCTTAATAATTTTTTCATTATTCTTTCAAATGTCTTTGAAAAATAAGTTTTAAATACCACTTTAATGAGGTTAAATTTATACTCTAATTTGCATATCAGGTGTTCGTTACTTAATTTAATCATTAGCTTCTCTCTATAAGATATTGTTTTTGTAACAAAATAACGAGCTTAGTGAAGAAGCTAAGACATATTTCATAATAGCATTTTCTCTGATTGTGCCTGTACCATTTTCAAGATCTTCCAATGTGAAGTATATTTTTTATATATGAAGCTCAATCTGCACTTTTATATTTTGTTATTTGTACCACTGACTTACTAAAGTTGCCTTTTCTATATTTATAACTTTCAGAGATCTCTATATTGATTTTGCTTTGGATTGTTCATCGAAAATTACATGTACAATAGAGTCAAATTAAATTGTTATCAATTTTACAAAGAAATTTCTTTAAAGTGGAATCTCGTATTTGAATACTGCTTTTTTAACTTTTTGTATTTACAATTTGTAGAATTTTTTAATAAAGTAGTAAATAGCCTCAATGTTCTATTTTATGGTTGGTTTTTGTAATTATGAATAAAACGCAAATAATGTCATTAAACAGAACACATTATGTATTAGTTTTTGTTCTATAAACCTTAACTTTTTTTAAGTGTTGAAATGCAGTACGTTCCTCAGTGTCCAGTACATTTTGTTTTTAACTCTTAAGGAGCTTCTTTTTTATAGAATCAAAAATGCAGTATGTCTTTTTTTTGTGCTATTATTTATGTTTTATTCATATTACTTGGCTTTGTTTTTATGTAGCACAAAGTATACATTATCTTCTATTAGATAAAATGAATAAAGAAGGAACTATTGTCAGGTCCTTGCAAATTTTTGCTCAGCAGTATATATAACATAAATGTGCCTACTGGAACTCTTCTCTAAACTTTAACGTAAAAGTATACAAGACTTAGATTTCAATTTCGTGTGCATACTGTCACTTAAACTTTTAGCTAGATGGTGCTCTGAATTTGGCCTATCAGTTAACCCTCCTTCTAAGATAAGTCTAGTTGTCTTCAGTAGGAAAAGTACCTTGATCATAGGTTAGAACTTGTTGATAAAGTTTCTCGGGGTTTTCTTCGACTCTGAACTTAACAGGGGTTATCATTTTTAATACTGTGTCCGCACGGTCAAGGTGTTTTGTCTTGCAGGAATGCTATTGGTAAAACATGGGGTTTATGCCCTAAGATATTTCACTATATTTACTCAATGATTATTAGTCCTATTGTCAGATACGGCTATTTACTGTTCCAATGATGGTACCAAACTTCATTTTCCTCTTGGCAATTATGCTGTTTTTTTCACGTTGAAGTCTATACTATCATCTTGTGCTGCAAGGTGTGTCTAGACAGAGTTTATCTAAATATACCTATTCACATCTGTTTTGACAGGCTGGGTGCTGTTCTGTTCACCTCATCCTTAGTGTAGGAGTGCTTTTCAGTCCTCTGTGATCTTTTTCTCTATAACAAGATATACATAAATTGGGTACCTGGAAATGAGCTGGCTAATAAATTAATAAGTGCCCCGAACCAGCTTAGGGACTCACACATCCTTTAGGGCCCCAATTTTTAAGCTCTATGGCAAGATTGCCTATGAGCAATGGCACAACTCAGACGGTCAAATATAAGGTAAGGAGTTAAATCGCGACTGCCCGGTGAGCATCAAAAGGAGCTTCTCAAGCTCCAGGAACGGGCTCTCCTCAACAGGAATGGCATGAGGAATATCGTTGGTCTTCTCACTGGTTACCTCTATGTTATGGGTATTGCACCCGATCCTTTAAAAATAAATATGTTATATCACAAAATCTAATGGCTGTTTTTCTGTTTTGTATTGGAAGCTTGTTATGTAAAATACATTGTTACAATTGTTAATTCCAGAAAAATTAGGAATTTCTTGGTTGGTATAAATGTTTTTTCACCATTTTGATATATTTTTATTCTTAGGATTGAGTGGTTTTTGTAATTTTATTGCAAGTACCACACATTTTTAACAATCATTCCAAAGCTTCTCAACTGGTTGTATGATTCATGGCAAGACATGTGACGGATCTCTCATTATTAATTCAATTTATCACCAATCCGCACACAATGTTCGAACAAATTGAACCGAAGAGGTGTTCTCAATTACATGGGAATAAAATTTCTACAAACATCCAGATGCTCTTTTTTATTCTGATATCGCCAATAAAATAATTTTCAAGAAGTTTAGGAAATTTCCTCATTAAATCTTGGTTAAGCTCATAATAAGAACTTTGTAAAAGTTTTTTAACATTAAAAATTTTCATACTAAACCTTGGATTTTGGTCTATTAGTGCTTATAATAAACAAACTCAACTGTTTTCTAACTCATTCTTGGAATTCCATGTGGAAAGTAATGCAGTATGCACATTTCTATTAAATTCTTAGATATATTCACATTTTTAAATGTATATGGTTAATTTTTAAATGATTTTAATTGGATTGACATTGATTCGTGTTTATGTTTTGTACATGTTTTAGTAGTCAGCATTATAGATGAATTAAAGGTTAGACTTGTGGGGGTCTTATAAGTCACCATAAAACAAAAGAAATTCAGGCCTGTTAGTAGATAAAAAAATGTATTCTTCATATGAAATTGCCTTTAAAAAGATCAGTGTAAGAAATACCGAGCAATGAACTTTACCTTTAAAAAAAAAAAAAAAAACAGTGTAGAAAATACCGGGCAAGTGTATACCAGAGAATGGCCCACACATGTCTGCTAGGTTATTATTCATAATACATGGAGATTAGTAAAAATCTATACCTTTTTCAATAAAGAAAACAAAATAAAATTTGTATCTTCTTGATGCATCAAGATAATACTTTCAACTAATGCTAATAAATCATACTTATACTAATAAAATAAAGTTGGTACTGCTACTATTTCTAATCGGTCAAAGAATCTCTCAAAATAATCATTAAAAAGTAATTTGTAATCCATCTAATTAAGTTTTAAGGATTGCATACATATATTATGTCTTTGGATGCTAAGAAAAATATTTTAAAAATAACCCTACATAGGATAAGCGCAACTTATTTAATTTCCATATTTAAAAATATTTTCTAGTTCTTTTTTCTGCTACAATACTTAAATATTTTTGTTTAATCACAATTCTGTTTTATACTTAACATTACTTTTGATTTTTTTTAATTTAAAATAAACTAATGATGTCAAGGTATTTTTTTCACTTTATTATTTGTCAAAGTATTTTTTTATTTTATCATGTTATATCTTATTTCTAAGATCTATAATTTTAATCATCTTTGTACATAATTTTAAACATTATGTATTAAGTTTTGAAAACTTTAGAAACAAAATAAATTTTTGTTTTGGTATTAAGTTCAGATTATTTTTAAATTAAACCTGAATAAATAAAATTGAAACCTATGTAATAAAATATTACTAAGATTAAGATAACATTAAAAAAAAAATTACCCTCAGATTGAAATTGCATAATCATATACATTCATCTTGGAATACAACTTTCAAATCATTACAGTAAAATAATTTACCTACCAAGAAAAATTTATTAGATTTTGTTTTATTCAAACAAAATTATATTAATTTTAAAACACGTGGATTATGTAGTAGGAGAAGTTTTGAAAAGACAGTAGCCATACCTAGGTTGCAAAGTACATTATTAGACCTGCAGTGTTCCTAGTTTTCTATAGATAAAATTGTTGCTAATGTTGACTGATCTGACTTAAAATTAAGTACATAAGTTATTACAGAAATATAACAAATATAATTTGCGCTATAACCTATTTAGTGAACATGCATTGTTCAATCAAATACAGTTCAATACAAAAGTATGTGATGGTTCAAGTTCTGAAAAAGTATTAAAGAATGTTTATATTTGACTTTTATAATTAAGTGTAATTCCCCCCCCCCCAAAAAAAAAATTCCATGCATTTTGAGAAAAAAATTAATACAAAAATAAACAATATGTACAAGAAACAATAGCTGATCTAATATAGCAACTGAAGTTCCATGATATCCTCCATCTTCAATAAATAATTAAACATGCTACTTAAATAAAAATATTTCAATAAGTGATTTATTTAAAAAAAATCTTAAATTATTTACAAATGGATTTTATGAAAAATATGTTACAAAGTATAGAAGCATTGAAAACATTTATGCTTAATTAATTACAACACTATGTATAATCCATATCATTGTCTTCCATGTCATCTATTTCTTCAGGATACTGCAAAACATTAAAAACAAAATTTTTTTTATTTTGATGTATCACATATTACCATATTTTTAAGCAAAAAACAAAATAACAGGGTTCCCACTCAATTTCAGAAAAAGAATTCACTGACTTTCTCTTTTTCAGGTACATCAAGAAAATTTCAGTGAAAATAAAGACCATATTTTATATATACCTTGAAATATTTCAGCAGAAAACTTACATTTTTTTTAATTTTGAGATGTCAAATATTAGATTTTGTATGAAAAAAAATCATTGAATAATGATGAAAGCTTGAAAGTTTCATTAAAATGTGACATTTTTGCAACAAATATTTGTAATAGATGCTAGAATTATTTAACTTGAATTTAAATAACTGATTAGTGTTGCTGACTGTTCTGAGACTGGTTATTTTCAAAGTATGAAATTGAAATTTTTCAGGTTTTATAAAAAATTGCAATTTTTCCTGACTATTCTCCGCTTTATAGAATCAAAATAAAATTCCCTGGCAATTCTACGTTTTCCCTGTTCTCCCTGACCAAAGGGAACCCTGTAATAAGTATTGAATTATGATAATAAATTTAACTATCAACATTTCAGTTGAATTATTCAAAGTGATTTTCTAAATTCTTAGCTGGAAATAATAGCTGGAATAGAATTGCACGACTATTTTGCACAGATATCAGAAAGCTGTAATTCTCAATTTTGAAATCAATATATGGATGTAGAACACAATTTTTTTTTTCTTAAGGAATGTCAAGTGCACTTTCACAATAATTTCCTTTTTCTACTAATATTGGAATAAAAACAATCTGAATTTTTGAATCTGATTTTAGACAAATAATCTCAA
The DNA here is from genome assembly GCF_982258835.1 of Parasteatoda tepidariorum. Lineage (NCBI taxonomy): Eukaryota > Metazoa > Arthropoda > Arachnida > Araneae > Theridiidae > Parasteatoda > Parasteatoda tepidariorum. The sequence continues at coordinate 16,876,906 of NC_141762.1, forward strand.
ATAACGACAACTAATTGTACTAGCTTCAACAAAGTAATTTTGAATGACAGAATCAAAAATTTGAACAAAATCAATCAAACAGTTAAAAATTTAAAAAGGTTAATATTTTCAAATGTAATTTATTCGGAACTATTTCACCCTGATATGGCTAAGCATAAAAAAAAACATTAAAAGACCCAACTAAACTAAACTGTTCAGACATATTTTTAGATAGAACACTTATATTTTATAGGTTCAAAAACTAAACTAGTAAAAAAAAATATGTATACAGAATTAATGGTTTCGATTTTTTTCAAATTTCATACAAACAGATAAAAAAAAAGAGATATTTTGACATTTATATGCAGTTATCTAACAATAGCTGAATATAAGTTAGTGTTTTTGCTTTAGTTTCATAAGAATTGTATTTACTGTGCATCAAAGAAGCACAAAATGGTGTACAAAGGCATGATAAATCAACTTACATACTAAACAGGCAATAAAGCTTAAAATAAATGTGAACCTAGTGAAATGTGAATTGTGATTAAAGGCATTAAGATCATTCCAGAACAAAAAAATGCCTGTGAGAAAATATGTTTTTGTTTCAGCTAAAATTAGTTAAGTTTAAAGCTTTCTTTTGCCAAATTATAATACATGCTGTATTTTGTTTCCAATGAAGTAATTTGAAGGGGAAAAAAAAGTACCTTAACTTTTACATCTAAATCTTCTCCATATTGTATTGCATTGTCAATTGTGAGTAGAAGGTCACCGACGCTTTCCTGATTCTTGATATTTAATGGTAAAAACTTCACAATGCTATAATTTTCTACCTGAAAAGAAATCAGATAAAATATTAGATTGATTGATTGATTGATAATACATTAAGATAATACAGTAGGGAACCGATTATCCGGAACGATCGGGACCATCGCTCTTCCGGATAACTGATTTTTCCGGTTTTCTGAATCGCTACAAAAAACCGTTTCTTTTTATTGTTAAACCAATTTAAAAAAAATATTTGGAAATAATTTTAAAAAGAAGAAAAAACTATGAAGTAATACACTAATGATTATTTCCAAAATGATGGTAAGGTAAACATCGTTCAAAAAAGAAAGAAAAATCCTAAAACCTTATGAGGAAAAAAATATTTTTTCAAAAAAAATGGCGGGAAAATTTATCGAATTTCATTCCGGTTTTTTGGTTTTCCGGTTTTCTGATTTCCGGATAACTGGTTCTGTACTGTAGAATAATTATCTATATAAACAGGTAAAAATTTAAGATAGAATATGACTTGTTAAGAATTATTTAACATAAAAATACTTTTAGCCACAATATAATTTATGAATTAAAGATTTCCTAACATACTGATTCAGGTCAGTTATTTATTTTTTTCCTTATATTTAAAAGTATTTTTGTGCCATCATCTTTTTGTAAATTGCCTTCTACACCAAATTAAAGCATCCTTATTTTAAAATAAACACGTTTTTAATTGAATATGTCTTATTGCTTTACTTATATTAGGCAAGTGATTTTTTTCAGTATTTTTTAGCGGTGCCTTCAGTATTTTATTTTTTTGTAATTGTGCATTAATATCTTAAAATAAGCTGACAAACAGGCATTTTCTTCGCAATTCAATATTTGTTATTATAATTGTGTCACATGAGTGTAGAAAATAATTTACGTATTGTTCGAAAACATCACAATAGCTCTTATATTATCATATACACAGCTATACCTTGAACATGCATCTTATTTTACCCTATTTAATTTTAATATTATTATACCTAATTTTGTAAATTCATTCTACTAAAACTGACCTTTTACTAATGGAATCTCCAATAAAGATGCATTCGTCAAATTGGCTTCGTACACTGAATTAAACTAAAGTTTTTTTTAAATAATTTATAAAATTTTTTTAATTACCTAAATACCAATGCTATAAAATCATATAAAAAACATTTATAAATTTTAAATTAATTTAAACAATATTATACCTTACTTTATAGATTCATTATACTAAAACTCGCCTTTTACCAACAGGATCCCCAATAAAGATGTTTTCGGCAAATCGGCTTTGTATACCAAATTGAACAAAAGTTCAAATATTTTTTCTAAGGCAAAATGTTGTTCCCAGGTGAGTAGGCGGGGGACTTTCTTCATTTGGAGTTTGTAGACAAGCTTCTTTCACTTTAAAGATCAAAAGATCTTACCAGCTACCCAATCATCTTAGCAACTCCCAGACGCATGCGAAGATAGGTGCAACCTCATTGATATAATTAACAAGGCAGAATAAACATGAATAGAGTGTGCCCCCCCTTCTAAGGACACCGAACTACAAAAGAGGCAATTTTCTACCCTCTTTAGAGAATTCGAAGAAAAAGACAGATATTTGTTTTTAAAGAGAAAGAGGTAAAAAACACATGTGGTCATAGCCCTACCTAAGTTAACTGGACAAATCAGCGCTTTACTATTATTTACAGCAGAGTGGTTATTTACAGAAGAGCATTTATCACACATACAATATTTTGCTCGGTTAATTTCTTTATGTGAAGTTTATAATTCCCTTTTCTGCTTCACATGATGCTCAGTTTATATTTTATCATATGTCAGCTAGCACAAAGCTGCACCTCAGGATGCGTAACATTAGTGATTTAAACTGTGTATCTTAGAAATACAGAAAAAGACACACCATACTAAATGATAGATAAGTATTGAAATATCAAAAAGTTCATTTTTTTTTAAACAGCCATTTTATGTACGGTCTAAAAAGTAGCACTTTGAGATATTTTGTCAAATTAAATCAACTATAATTAAAATTCTTTTTTATGAACATTAATATTATTATAACCTTGAAATTTGGAATTTCTAAATAAAAATATTTTTCCACGTTTTTATAGCAATCATGCATTTCCAATTAAAAAACATTGGGATTGAAATTTTATAATGAAAAATTGGTCAAGATCTGATTAATCAGGAAACCTAGTAAATTCAAATGTTATATTGTGAGGCTATGCTACCGGCAACGTCAACTGTTATCTATCTAAAGGTAGATAGAATCGAGTCAACACGCCTTATATATAATAGTGAATTGGAATTGAGAATAATTGTAGTGGTAGCTACGCTACAATATACAAATGTGAAATATGTGTATATTAGAAGACAGTATACATACTAGACTACAAATTGCTTTGTTTAGTTTTGAAAACTTCTTGCCCCACTTGCAAGCACATTGTTCATCTTCCAACAAATATTGTAAATCTGGATCTAAATATCTGAAAAACAGTAAAAATAACTAACTAACTTGGAGATAAAAACTGAAATAAAAATATTTATTTGCCTAAAAATTTTATGTTTAAAAATTGTAAAAAGGATAAAAAAAAGATTAATGAAGAAAATTATGAAAAAATTAGGGCTATTTACTGTGCATAGGCTGCAATTATATAAAATTCATAAAATATTAAAAAAAATTTTTAAAAAAAGAAAAGATATAATCTTGTCATCAGGTCACACGATTATATCTGAAAAAAAAAAGTGCTTTCTAATATTGTAATATTTCTAATATTGTGAAGCAATTAGGCAAAACAAAAGCAAAATTCCCCGGTCCCTGGGAAGAGTAGCATGCCTGTAATAAATTATTTTCTGAAGACATTATTAATTAATAAATTAATCATTTCTAAAGTACAGCATGTTGATTTTGGGACACACACTGCTTAAATGGAGGAATTTATGTTTTATTAACTGTGATTAAATTTTCAACACAATGAACACAAATCATGCTATCAACTAAGTTTGACATAAAAAATAAAAAAAAAAAAGATCTCAATGAGGATAATAAATATGAAGTTATCCATGAAACACGTTTCGACATAGTGCAATTTTTTAATGGCAGTAAGAAGGTAATACTCAATGCAATGAGAGAACTTAAATTCTTAGAATGTAAATAAATGATACCTTTCGATTTGTTTTCTTGTATGCTTTGTCAATAAATCCATTTTGGAAAGCACATTTACATGAGGAATTTCTAGAGTTATCATTGCTGACAATGCACTCATGAGACCAGATATAAATTTTGAAGGTTCAATCATGAATTGAGAATCAATAAGAAATACACCACAGACAATAAAATCCAACTGTTGCAGGTGAGCAACAATTTTAGGCATTACATCTAAATGTGTGTAGAGTTCAATCTGACCTGTAGTATGAACAAATAAGCTTCTAAGAAACATACAAATATTTTTAATCTGATATGAACAAAAGCATAAAAATCAAAAGTTATCTTCACATATTTTCTTTTAAGAAACAAAATTCCCAAAGATCACTTATTGCAGATTTCACTCATTGCATGATCATAATTTGTATTGAGAATAATATGTTTAAATTAGAAATTTTTTCAACTCTGTTTGATTTTTAAAAAATATCGAATAAAAATTAAACAAAGCTCAAAATATTTTAAACAAATACTGTTAAGATTTGCAATTACTGGCCTTAAAATCCAAAAAACATGTACACTTTACCTTACTTGGAGCAAGTCATTGTCTATTTACATGTGTCAGTCATTGAAAAGAGATTATAGAATTGTGATGAAAGGTATTAAGCATTAAATTAAAGTTTTCTATCTAATTAGAGAAAAAAAATTTAAAAAGCATAGAAGAGAGATTCGTATAACTTAAAAACTACCTAGATAAAAAAAAAAAAAAAAATTCAACCTAATAGTTAAGCTGACTATTTATAACATGACCTTGATAGTGGATCTGACTATTTATAAATATTGAAATGAAGTCCTAAAAATAGAATTTGTGTTTTATTGCCCTAAAAATATAAATTTGATACGAATATAATAAAATGTGTAAATATAAATTTTTATAAATGAATTTAAAATTTTGAAATATATCTTATATAAATTCAATCCCTACCTGGACAATCAAACAAAATATAATCATCTTGTTCGTCTCCCAGTTGTTCAGTGAGCCATTCCAAATGAGCAGTAAGATATCTATATTTCAAAAAAAAATAAATAAATAAATGAAAAATACTATTTTAATATAAAGTTATCAACACTATAGCTTTGTTTAATGATACAATTTTTAAGAAATATGCAAATAAGTTAAACAAATAACAATAAAAATGGAAGACAAAATCTCTTAAATTAAAAGAGAGGATACTCACTCTAAACAAAATATAAGACCACCATTTGGACCATAATGCAATTCTTCATCTTCCAAAGCATCATCCAATTGTATTAATTCTCTTACATCTAGCAACATAAATATAAATCATAAATTTTAGTTTTTCAATAATTAAAATAAAGAGAGGGGGGGAGAGCAATGGAATTGACATAGTCAGATAATACCCTCACTCATTTTTTTTAAAGATATTAAATGCCATACATTTGCCCAGAATTCCCTTCACCGATGACTTTCTAAGAGAGTTAAAAGTGTTTTTTTTTTTTTTTTTTTTTTATCTATCTACACTACCCAGGTGAGTTTGGAATTTTCAGAACAACTTTGAAGCAATGCTGTGCTAAGTTTTTTTTCGTTGCAGAAATTTTGTTTTGAATTCCATTGTAGAATAGCTAGTCGTTTGTAAAATTAATATGAATTGAGAAGTTTATGGATTATGATAAGATTAACAGGACATGGAAGCTATTTTTAGGAAAATAAATTGGATGCATAATTTATAGGCGACTAATTGAATCAGGGTTCGCCAAGTGGGCCCACTTTGAAAAAACCCGCCTGGGTTTTATTGGGTGGGCCCACCTTGAAAAAACCCACTTGGAACGATAAGTGGGTTTTTTCAAAATTTTTTTTTTTTTTACTAAAACTTATTGTTTTGCATTTACTTTTATATAATTTATTGTGCAGCATAAATTTGTCAAATAGAGTTGCATGTTTTATGTGATTAAGTTTTTAATATTAGTAAAGTAAAAGAAACTCGAATCTTCATATAGTTTTATAGTAGGTACTATTGAAAACTTTAAGTGGGTTTTTTCAAAAAGTAATATTTTAATGATATTAAATCAAATAATAATTTAAATAATATAGTCTGAAAAGATCAATTTTTCGAATATAGTTGCATGCTTTATATATTAATAAACAAGTTATTATTATTAATTCATATGTTTAAAAAAATTGAAAAGAAACAATTTTTTTTCTTTTTTTACCAAGTGATACATTAACAAATTTAAACAGTTTTATTTTCTGGCTTTAAAAAAAAAAAGAAGCTAAAACTTTTTATAAGAGAATTTTTTTAAATTATTTATCGAAAAATGAAATCATTTTCCTAGGGTTAATTCTTTAAAAACAAATGGGACAAGTAACTGATACTCTTTATAATTATACGTAGTTTTAATTTCACTTTCTATTAATCTTATTATAAAAACATGTAAGACCATTAAATATTTATTTCAGTTTTTTATTTAACTCAAGTCAAATGAAATTTTAGCTTTTACTGATTATAAATATTTACAGATTATAATAGGTAATATCCATATGTTTAATAAATATAGTAAATAAATGTGTGTGAAAACAAAAAGATTAATAAACTTGTTTCTTTTATATTACTGCATTTATATTTTATAATTCTTGAGTTAAAAAATTATGAAACATAATGTACTTAACAATAAAGAAGATTCAAATATGTGATATTAGTGATAATGCATTATTTAAACTTAATATAGAATACATATAACCAGGGTTCCCCAAGTGGGCCCACTTTGAAAAAACCCACTTGGTGGTTTTTTTCACAAATTGTTTTTTTTTTTTTTAATTTGGTTCAAAAAGAAGTATCTCCTAATACTATCATTGGACACATCGTTGAAGTTAACAAATATTTTTGAAACGTGCATCAAGCACATGGATGGGTAAATGAAAAAAACTGCTTGATGACCCAATGACACTAGGTGGAATTCATATTGTAAGCGCGTAAAAACTTTTGCCAATTATTACCATAAATATGAAGAGATTGTTCTTGAACATCAAAATGAATCTAATAATAATATGTCAAAAATATCAAATACTGTTGGGCTTTACCAATAAACTATCAATTGAGAAAAACAGATATCAATTGTTTCTGAAGCTCTAAAAAAGCTTCAATCAGAAAACATTTCAATTTCAGAAGCTGTTGAAATATGAATAAACTTACTATCGTGTGATGAATTAGAACCCCATAAACATTTTGTAAAAAGATTCAATCAGGCTGTTCAGCCACATCATTTATTAGCATATGCATCCTGAATCCCGAAACAAGGGGACAATTTTTAAATGAGGAGCAGGACCAAGTAGCAGAAAACTGTCTTTCTAAGCACCATCCAGAATTTCTGCCACGTGTTATGGCATTCAAAATTTCCGATCCTGAATACTTTTCAAAATCAATGATGCTTGACACTGTTATTCAACAGTTTTCATCAAAAAATAGTGAAAAATTATGGCAAAAAAAAACTAAATAAGTAAATAAATAAAATTCCTAGCTTTCGCAAAACTTCTGTCAATTCTTTTTTTTTTTTTTGCACTCAACACCAGCATCCTCTGTCTCTATCGAAAGACACTTTTCAACTTTCGGTTTGGTGCAGAGTAAACTTCGAAATAGATTAGAAATAGATAAAGTTACAAAACTCACAAAAGTGCATCACCATCTAAGAGAGAAATGTAGACACTTTGAATCTGTTGTATGATAATAATAATAAAGGAAAAAATTGACCTTTTTTTAAAGTTAACTCCTAACATCTGCTGACAAATTTTAACTATTTGGAGAAAGTTTATCACAATTAAAAAACAATTAAAATATTACTTTTAAGATTTTTTAAATATTATTTTTAAGATTTCATTTGAATACAATTTATTTTGTTTCTTTTAATCATGTTTAAAAATATTGAAAGCAAACAAAAAAATTTCTATTAAGTGATACATTAAACAACAATAAACAAATTTAAAGTTTTATTTTCTGATTTTAAAAAAATAAGCTATAACTTTTTATCTATGCTTTTTTATAATTTTAAGATTAATTTGCTCTTTGAAACTATAAAGTTAAAATGTATCTAAAAATGCATATATTTATCTAAATATTTTAAAAAAGGAACAAGTAACTGATACTCTTTATAATTATACATAATTTTAATTTCACTTTCCATTAATCGTATTGTAAAAACATGGAAGACCAATAAATATTTATTCCAGTTTAATTTTATTACAGGTAAAAGTCAGATGAAATTTTAGTGCTTACTTATACAACACTATTTAATAAATAAAAATATTTTCACAGTAAAATTTATGAGCACTAAATGAAAAAACCCACTTTTCCCCGGGTTTTTTCAAATAAAACTCAATTTTCCCCGGGTTTTTTCAATAAAACCCAGGCGGGTTGGGTTTTTTCAAAAATCCCCGGGTTTTTTCAAACCCTGAATTGAATAGTTGTTTATATTTTATGAATTAGTTATTACAATTTCATTTTCAAAATATACATTTTAATGGTTGTAAAAGTCAACTTTGGTACATAAGCAAAACATTCCACCATAATTTCAGGTTTGAATATCTATGGTTGAATAGATTGATATACAATAAAAGCAATAGGTTTAAAGATTACAGTATTTAGAAGCAAGAATAATATTAAATCCTGCTTCTAAATATAAACTACATTGATAAAATTTCTTTTTATTAATTTCAAATTTAAAATGTACATACCAGCAATAGGTTCATAAGTAAAACACTCAGCAGCCGGATCAAGATTGAAAACCTTGACAAACCTTTGGGCATCAGAACAGTACTTCACAACAGTAGAGCAATAAGTGGACTTGAAAATAATGTAAAAAATAAATGTCAAAAATCAACAAAATGATAAGATTTTTACGAAAAATAATTATTCATAGAGACACTCAGAATGATTCTTTTCATTTTGCATACAAAACCTCTAGTTCGAAAAGCCTTAAGCAGAGTTTCCTAGGAATAAAAGGAGCAGGGCGCTTCCTCTCTAAAAAGGGTACTTTAAGAATGTATTTTGAAAGGGCACTCATTTAATGCCTGTAATATTATGTAATAACTGAATTTTATGCTCAACAATATTTAAATTATCTTCTCATACTATTATATGAGCATATTTCAAATGGTAATTCTCTCTCATCATCAAAATAAGAGAAAAATTTGCAGTTTATAAAAATAAGACATGCTTAAACGCAACCTACACATGTATTTTTTTTCTCTAAAAAAAGTAAACTAGTAAAAAATGATTAATTGAATAACAATTTCAAAGCTTTTTTTCTATAACTTAAACTGAAAATTATAACAAAATGAATATTTAAAGATGAATTTTTTTTTGAAAAAAAAAAAGGTATTTATTTAAAAAAAAATACTTTTAAATTTAGAAACCACTTAAAAAATTAATTAATGTTCCCCTCCCGAAAAAAGATAGTTACAAAAATTTAACTAGTTGAGAATAATCCTAACAAACTAAATATTTGTCATAGTAATCAGAATTAAACCTTTAAACACATATAATTTTACCAGTGAGTAATTATTATTCAAAAACAGTGATTAACTTTTTTAAAAAATGGAATCTGTATAAAAATGCAAAGTTTTTCAGGGATGGCGACTTACTTTTACAAAAAGGGCACATTTATTGGAATCAAAGGGCAAGCAGGGTTTGCCGCCCTGCTTAGCTTGAATACTGCCTTAGGTATATACATTTGGTGAGAAAAGCTTTTTTTTTTTAATTAACCCCTTGCTTGTTGTTTTTCGATTTCTTTTTGCTAGCAAGCAGGCGATCTTAGGGATTTAGTAGCATGCAGGCAAGGCATAAAGAGCAAAATGATAATGTCAAAAATAAGAAGAATGTAACATTATGTCAAAAACAAGATGCACAAAATATGATATTCATAATTTTACTTTAAAAAGTGATAACACGTTAACAAAAATCACATAAAACTATTTTAACAACATATAACAATTTATGTAAAAAAAACATAGTATTTTTTATTTTACTATTCATTACATTCATTGCGAATCGGATGTCTTAAAAAAGTGATACATCAAACTCCAAATTCACGTATCACAATAGCGTATTATCGGAATATGAAAATATTAATTTGATCGAAAATATGATATAAAATAGCCCAAAAAACAACCAGGAAACGTTAATTATGACGAAATTGTCTCAAATCGAACGTTAAAAGAAGCATATTAAGTCTCATACAAATATAGGAGAAAATAGAAAAATCATGAGAAAAAAGCCGAAAAAATTACAAATAAATGCTGAAGAAACCAATAGGTTGTCTGTAAAATTCGTGCTAATACATTATCTAGTATTATAGAATCAACATGAATTTTTTGAACGATCCATTATCATCCGGGAAATTATAATGGAATCGACACGAATTGAACATGGTAATAACATTGTATTAAAAATATCAGATTTTGAAAAATCATGTAAAAGGGGCCGATAGAATGGTAAATAATTGTCCAAAAAACCTATCATAAAACACTGCAAAATTGTGACAGAATCGCCATGAATCGAACACATCAAAAAGTGATAACTCAAATTTGAATTTCGAACATCCTCTTAAACCTATCAATATTAAAAAAAAAAATTTAAAAAAAAACATGTAAAAGGGCCGAAAAAATTATTAATAACTTACGACCATCATCAAATGCTGTGAACATTGCACTACAATATTAAAATTAAAAAATCTTGAGAAAAAGGTCGAAAAAAATGATAATTTTTGAAAAAAGTATCATTAAGCGGCCTGAAATTACAATGGGATTGTCCCAAATTGAATACATTAAATACTGGTACCTCAAATTCGAATGAACCAGGGTTGGAGTTTTTGCCGGCAAAAAGGGTTTTTTGCCAGGACAGTGGCAAAAACCTGATAAAAACTAGCAAAAACTGGTAAAAACCGGCAAAAACCAAATTATCTAAAATGCTGATTAAATATTATTACAAAATACTTGAAACAAATTTAAATCAATCATAAAGAATAATAATTTTGATACATCACATGAAAAAATTATCTTTAACATATAAATAACTAATATAAGGGGAATAATTTTTAAGAGATTGAAAGTTTTTGACCTCTTTTCATTTTAGAATCCTTAAATAATGTTTTTTTACAAATAAATAAATATTATTATTTGTACAATAATTAACTACACATGTTGATAGACATTTTATGCTTTAAATTATAGTTATATTACTTTAAAATAAGTTCATTTCATTGGAAAAAAGAGAATAATCAAATTTTCCAATCAATGTTTTAAACTACTAAAATGATATATTACATTATGATTTAATTATGGAATAATAATTTTGTTAATTTCTTGTAAATATTTATATTTATAGTATATATTTCAATTTTAGGAATAATTTTGTATCAAAAATGAGTTTTTGTCCTCTCATCATGGAAAATATAGGTTTTTGCCGATTTGTAAGTTAGGGAGTTACAAAAATATTCATAAGTTTATAAAGTAAATTCTATGCCTACTAAACTAAAATTAATGAAGAGGGAAATCTTAAAAAAATTCCAGAATTTGCGGATGGCCACTCTAAGTTTTAATTAAGACAATAAAGATAGCAAAATAATCACTTTGCCTGAACCAGCAGGACCAATCACGAGCTGAGCGTATCTCATATTTTATGGATTCTGGTCTGTTTCTTATTCAGTCAATAACAGGCCCTTTACGGTTCTGATAAAAAAATGTACTAATTATGACAAATATTTTAGATATTCACAACAAAGATATTTTAACGAAAATCCCGTTACTTTTTTAATGAAAAGAAAGCAATGCAATCAACAAGTAAGAACGCAATGCTGGTTTGTTTTGATTAATACCTATGAAACCACTTCTGACTGACTATTTCTGTAGCTCTCAAGACTAACAAGAGAAATTATAACTTTGAAAGTCAAAGTTCTAGTAGATAAACTTTATAAAATGACGAAGAAATAAGTGGTCAAATGCTTACCGTCGTGATAGATAAAAATTTTTTTGTCCTCTTTAATATCCTAAATTTTTGATGAAATGTTATTATTTTAAATACTAAATGAAACAATAACAACATGACAAGTTGAAATTTTTATTACAATATTAAAAAGCTTCCTTTTTTTGTGCAACTTCTCTATGTTTTAGGATAGGCTGTCGAGTTTTGATACGGCAATGTCTCAGTATCCTAATAGAAATCTGTCTAATTTTTTAAGCTCTAGTAACATTTACTCTAGTAGAGCTGATCTCCATTCTAATAGAGATCCTAGGACTTTTGACAGACCGGTATTTATTTTTAATTAATTAATTTACAATTATAAATTGTGCTAATTAAAACTAATTTTATGTTGTATATAATGCTATATCGAAAATGAGGGAGTATTTACAACCTGTTCATGCTAACTACAATCACCATATGATTTTTATACTTCTTAAAACAAAAACATGCATATGATTGCCTGGTGATATTTTCGTATCGTGATCTGTAGAGTCAACTACAATCGCCAAGGAGCCAAATAGACTTAAAGCTTGCAAAATTTCTTTGAGAAACATACATAAGTGATCGTGAGTTATACCCTTCGAGTTATTCCGCTTCTGTGATATCTCTTTTTAGTTTCTCGCAGGTCACTGTCGGGAAGTTGCCAAGGCTTGGTGATTATTCAGTGGCAGACAGTGTTGTGGAAATCTTGGGATATTTCTGATTGCCTGGGAGTGGCTACAAAGGGTCTGGTTCATTTCCTCGACAATCACTTCATCGACAAACCATTTAAACGGCTTGGTAATTTTGATGATAAGGTCGTTTTTCTTGATTTGGTCAGTTCGTCAACTTGTCACTTCATGAACACGGTCGGTAAGGTAGTTTTGTCGTCAGATTCGATTCGTTGACCGCTTTTTTGCATTTTGCCTTCATTTTTTACAGATTTACATTAAACATCTATTTATCTTAACAATATTATTATAGAAATTTTATATAAAATGAAAATTTTTTATACTATGTTGTATTTGTGAGGAAAGAACTGTTTTTTTAATATTGTCCACTTCTTTAGTTTTACATCCAATTATAGAAAACAAAACTTTTGTTTGTTCTAGTGATTATATACAGATATTTATTTCTAAGGTTAATTGTTTAATTTTTTAAGTGCATCATTATGGAGTAGCATATCAATGGCAATCACAATAACTACCGTGAATAATTCTTAATATAGCAAGTGAAGGAAGGGGAAAAAATACAAGGAAGAAAAAAACAGGAATTATTGTATCAGTGATTATTAATAATTAGTGAATACTGAAATGATTTTGATGCTTAAAATTGTATTTTAATTTTGCTTTTTCAAGTAAATTGATAGATATTTACAAAGCATGAGATCGGTTGATGTATCAATAACTACTTTTTCTATATCTAAATTGTAATAGAGTAGGTAATGCTTGTCCTCAGGATTGGTGAAGATTGTCCTCAGATAATTAATAAGCATGATATCCTAACAGTTGTTAATAGCTCGTTGTGGGTCTAATGTGACATTTACAATCAAATTATTTTTAATATCAAATCAAATAATTTTTCTGGAGAATAAAAATATATGCTCCATCTGTCCTGAATTAGTTACTACTTTTAGGTCAAAAATTTTGTCTCAAATTAGTTACTACATTTAGGTCAAAAATTATCTGATTTTTAGAAATTATCTTTATTTTGTTACACAAAAATATATTATTTTTAATTGTACTTTTATAAGAATATGTTTCAAAAAGGATATGTTAATATAATGTAAAGTTTTGTCTGGAATTTTTTTAATTACAGTTTTACAACATAAAATATAATTGATTAAAAATTTTAAAACATTTTCCTTCCTCTTTATAGTTATAATTTCATTCTTTTGCAGGGTGTTGGGAACTTACCAATATTCTGTGATGAAGATCCTCCCCCATCTCCATCAAGGTTCTCTTCTGGATCTAAGAACATTAATTCTGAGCTGTATGCTCAAGCTCTAGCTGCTAAATCAAATCTTGGATTAATGGACAATAAATCAAGCTCATCTGCTTTAGAATCTTTACGTAACTATGGGACACTACAAGGAAGTTCTCCAATTCATTCTCCTAGTAGAGATAGCTTGAACAGAAATTTGCCTGCTTATTCAAATAAAAATGACTACAATTTTTACAATTCTTCATTTGCATCTTCTGCAGAAACAGACTTTTCATCTATCTATACAAATCCAAATGAAAAAGTTGCTTCACATGAAAGAAGCACGAGACCGCCATCATCAGACGCATCAAGTCCATATACAGGTGTTAAGCCTATTATTAGCAATCTGCAGTCAATAGATGATGAAGATGAATTTTTGTATGGGGATTCTAATCCTCTACCCGAAGAACCAGCTAAAAAAGTAACTGAACAAAACAAGAATTCTGAAACTAGTTTAGTTGATACAAATTGGAGTGATGATGAGGATTCAGAATTGCTTAAATTTCAACCGTATAGAGGTCCTTATGCGAAGAGATCAGACGAAAGGAAAATCATGGAAAGAAAATCTAAAGACTCATTGATTCGAAGCAGTAATCCCTCTATATCAGGTAGATCATTAACCGCTGATGCTAAAGATGCCATCAATAAGTATTTATCTCAAGGTAGTACGACTTCTGACAAAGTTAAAGCTGTGCAGCAGAGTGATGATTTTTATTTTAATAAAAACTTAGAAACACCTCCTCAGCAAGTTCTCTCCCAGAAATTAGACTCTGAATGGAGATCAGACTTTGCAAAATCTTCACCAGAATATTCTAAAATGACTAATTTTACTCATTCTAATAAAGAGTATCCATCACCTATATCGCAGCCTAGAGAAGGTTCTTTTGATTTAAAACCACAATATTTGAAAGATTTTCCCATTCCTCGAAATCAGAAGGAAGAATTAAAGGATAGTCCTAAATTTAATTTGAATGATTATTCCTTGCAAAGTTCCAGACATCCCACTAGTATATCTCGTTTTGATAATAGAGAAAGTCCTGAAAGATTGTCCAAACTGCAAATAAATTTGAAATCTGACGATATGATGTCTAGTAAACGAATTGTTCGTGTGCGTGAGGATAATCTTCCAAGTACAACACCCAAATCTGCTAGTCCCATAATGATTGATAATTTTTCTAATGAAGGCATTGGAACTCGTCGCGTAATTCGAGAGAAAGTTGATGCTAGCGTTTTTAAATCTCTTTCTGATTTACCATCTAAAGCAGTTGAAGGACCTGCTCTTCCTAAAAGATATTCTAGTGAAAGTTCCAAGAAAATTAAAGAAAATGTATCTAAGCTATCAAATAAGAATCCAAAAAATAGAAACTATTCTCCTAGCCGTAAAGCTCTTACGCATAAGGAATATTCAGAACACGATACCCGTTTTTCATCTAGGGATCACAGCCCACATCGTAGAGCACGAGAAAGATCTCCAAATTATAAAACCCGTTCTCCTTATCATTGGGAAAATCCTGAAAGAAAGAAATACCATTCTAGAGGCAGAAGTCCTAAACCACATTCACGTGATAGGCATGGAGTATCACCTCCTAGAAGGCGGTCGCGTAGTAGGCATGGTAGAGGACGATCTAGAAGCCCTAGATATCGTAGGCAATCACGTTCAAGAAGTCCCAAACATTCTAGAGAGAGAAGTCCGCATAAACATTCCTATGGTAAGAAAAGATTTTCATCTGACAGTTCTTCAAGTAGTGAGTCAGAAAACTTATTTGATAAAAATTCTGATAGTTTGTCTGATGTTTCTACTAAAGGTCTATCTGGTTTTGATTTCAAAAATGAAAAAAAATTGAATTTGAGAATAGAAAAGCACTTTAAAGAAATCAGTGGTCCAAATCAAGATTCAGAAACTAGTTCCTCTTTGCGAAGTAAATCACATAACACCTTAGAAATAAAAGGGTCTGATACTCTAACAAGATCTGTTACAATTGATAACCAACATGGTAAAAAAGTTGAAGAGGATGTGGAAATATTAGAAGTATTTCCATCAAGAAAAGAAGTATTTGACAAAACCAATGAACTTGACGAGAACATTCCCCAAAACATTAATTCCTCATTATCTGCTGCTCCAGATATGCAAAAGCAAGTCTTGCATGCGCAACAAGTTATGCCCCTTCAACAAGCTTTACCCCCGCAGCAAATTATACCACAAGTTTTGTCACCTGCAGCTGTTCCATTTCCTCAATCTTTGCCATTTCATAGCTCATACCCTATGCAGCAACCATCTCCTTTTTCTAATTTTACCTACTCCCCAAACTATCCTCCTCCTGTTGCTCCAAATTCTATGCCATATAACTATCCATCGCCTATGACTACATCATACAATATGTATGCTCCGAGATCCTTAGTTCCTCCCCCAATTTCAAGGATAAATTTGAAAAATGTTCCTGTATCTGATATTCCATCTGCTCCAGTAAGTTCTGCACCGAATTTAATTCCTGTCTCCACAGCAAGCTCTAAACAAATGGATATTTCTGCTAAACTTACCTCTCAGATTAATCAAATGATTGAGAGTGCAAAGTCTTCAGTAAAAATTTCTCCTACATCAAAGACTTCTGTAATTGAATCGACGCAGGCAACTAAAACTTCTACTACTAATTCTTATACTACCCAAGTTACAGATACTTTCAAATCATCTAATAAAAATAATTCACCTGTAACTAAGTCTACTGAGTCTTCTTTAAGATGGCAACCAATATCAATGCCTATAAAAAAATCAGGTTCAAGTTTCTATAAAGATAAACATATTGAAGATAAACAAGTTAATGCAAATGATGCCCTGAATAAAGAAAAATATAAAGAGTGTTATTACGATAGATATGTGTTACAAAAAACTTTAAAAAATACTTCGAAAGACACTTCTGAAATTAGAAATCTTTTGGGTGAACTTGAAAAGAAAAACGTACCCGAGGAAATGGACAAAGGCATGATTAGTCTGATTATGAGATGTAGAAATCTGCATGACAAAGCTCAAGAAGAACTTAAGTCACTAATTGATGAGGCCAAGCAGAAACAAATAGACTTAAGTGCATTAGGAAATAAAATTAAAAAGGAAGATCTTAAATTAATACAAGAAGAAGTTGAAACACAGGTAAATTACAAAAGATTAAAAGATATAAATTAGTTTTTTTTTTTTTTTTTTTTTAGTTACATAACATTTTCTATGTTATCCCTTAATCCTATATTAACCCTTTAGGTGTTAGGTGCAAGATATGTCCTATGTTGCAAGCTGGTTTTTCTTAATGTCTAAGTTAAGAATAAAAGCCAAAAAAAAAGAGAGTTGACTTAATCCATATAAATTAATCATAAAATAATGAGGAAAAAAATATTTTCTACTCTTTTTAGGTTCAAATTATATCTTTTCATTGCATTTAAACTAATCATAATCATAGGGTGAAATATAAACATTTTAAATTCTTTAAATAATTGAGCTAGTTAAAATTTCCAAGTTATCTTAAATATGTTAAATCAAAGTGGGGAAAATAATAAAATAATAATAAATCAAAGTAATGGGGAAATTCTTTAGATTTTATCAAATTTAAAATCTCTGAATCGGTTGGTTATAGCCCCTCTTTTCTTGGAATTACAACTCATGAAAGATATCTTGACCTCACTCACCACTTGCCTTCATTTTATTGATTTTTTTTTTCCACTCTTTTCCATTCAGTTTTAAATCTATAGCAGATTAAAAAACATTTTATATGAAATGACAATATTTGCTTTATTTTCAACAGGTAAATGAGAACAGTTTTAAATCCCGTAATGTATCAAGTCTTGTTAAATATTCAGGATTTGATTCAGGTCATAACTGGTGTGATTCCTGCTGTAAAGAGTTTACAACTATTGCCAGCCTCCTGAATCATTACTATACGTCTGATCATTTAAAGGTAATTGCGTTTATTTAATATTTTTATTTGCTAATATTTGAGTTCATTTTTTTTTTTTTTTTTGATTTACATAATTGGATAGTTTTGTTGTCTAGAAATTTTGAAATCCATCTTCAAATGTGTACATAACAATGTCAGATTTCATATTCGTCTTGATTTTCCCGATAAAAAAATATTTAGTCCTGATATTCCTGATTCTTTTTTTCTTTTTCTGTGTTCAGAACATCCCCTTATCTATGAATTATTGAATTGAAGATTCAAAAATTTTGTATTTTTAGTAAAAATGGTAAAAATAAAATTTTTAGTAATAATAGTAAAAATCACAATATTTAATACTTAAAACTCAAGGCCACCCTCTAATTATGTATGGTTCAGTCATAAAACCTTTACTTGCAGCATTATTAATTTTTTACGACTTTTTGGGAAATCATGCATTCTCTGGAGAAAAAAAAATCTATTAACGATTTTACATTGTCAAATTTTTATAGATATGATTGCAGGAGTCATAGGCTTATTTATTATTTTCAGCAAATGCGATGACGAATTTGTAGGATGGAATATTGTAGTTTACGATTTTTAATTTGACCGTTTCATCTGTTATTAGAAGTGATTAATTAAAATTAAAAACAGTTAATATGTTATCAGGGGTCTGTCTAGGTTTTTCTGTGAGGTACCTATTTTGTGAAAATTTAGACATAATTTGTAAAAATTAAAAATTACGTTAAAAAATTAAAACAAAAATGAAAAAATATGGATTTATCGTTTCTGACGGGATACAAAAATAAAATTGTAAGAAAAAGTATTTTGTAAAACGACCGTTTTTTTCTAAAGTTGAATTTGTGAAGGTACCGTTAAACAGTAGTAAATTTGGCCTGGACAGACCCCTGATTATGGAATATTTGAATGGTAAATTGAGGGTTCATCCACTAAATTACTTTTGTATAAACGTGTTATGCTGCATATTCATTGTTTTGATTTCGAGATTGTTATACCCTACTTTAAAATTACTTTATTAAAGAAATTTTTAAATTTAAGATATTGGCCTGAGAGAATATTATTAGATACTGGTAATTTTTTAAATGCAATGCAACAGTAGTTTAAAGTATTCTATGCATTGATCTTAAACTGTTAGGAGTTATTAAGTGCTCTATTAATAAAATTATACTGAAAACTGTTAAAAATTTCTGTCTTTTTGACAACATAATTCTGAAATTAAATAAAAACTTATATAATTTTTCTTTTGCATTAAAATTTACCTTTATTATGTCTAAGCAAATCAAAATATAATACTTTTTTTGTTACTTTATTCTTTTTAATAGTAGTTTGGTATATCTAAACTTTTTCAAAAATTGTCCCGATTTTTTTCAAAAACACGTTATGATTTTTTATTTTTTTATTTTTACCAACTAACAGACTTTCAACAAGTTTAAAATAAAATATTTCAGGTTCTTTACAGTGTCTTGGAAGAAATCCCAACCCTACTAGGTTTTTTTTTTCTGATCTTTTTTTTTTTTTAAATTCTGTGTATGATCTGGCACATTTTATACTACTTTGACTTTGCTAACCTATTCAATTTTAAAGAATAGTTTGAATTTTGCTTTTACAGCATGTTGACCCATTTAATCCAGCTACTTTTAAAGAACCAAAAAAAGAAGAAGTTGCAAGTGACTGTATTCTAAGGCACATTAAAGGTATATATTTTTTATTTTTAGAATGTCAGTAAATAGAACAACACAAAGTTCCTCTGGCAACATTATGGTTTAAAATGGCACCTTAAATGACAATCCTAAGCAAATAATGTGCAAAATATTAAAGTCAATTTTAAGTTTTATTGTAATGCATTGTAATATGTTATTATGATGTATTTTTTGTATTTACAACACCTTTTTTTCATCACAAACTATCTTAGAAATTCTCAAGTTTAAATTATACACTAATTTCCACATTAATTTAAAATGTTTCTTAAATTGTATTCATTTTCATTATTTTAGAGTTGGAACTATGTTATTTTTACTATCTTTGTTTCCACATACTTATACATTACTTTCAAAATTAATTATATGATGAGTAACTAAATCATTAGCAGAATTTTAATTTTGAGCTTAATTTAAATTTAAATTACACAAAGGCATCGTATGGTAAATATGGCAAATTTAAAAATAAGTTTCCCTATAAGAGCTTTGAGTGTTTAGTTATCAGAACCACTATTTGAAACTGTTTTACTCAGTGTACTAACAATTTGTTTATATTTTTAGGAGTTGAATTTGTTAAACCTCATTACTCTTTTTACTGTTCTCTGTGTAATGAATCATTACTGAATGAAAGCCATGCTCAACAACATTTAAAAGGTCACACTCATACTGTCAATTACATGGTAAGAATAGATATTTGAATTTAAACAGGCATAATGATGCATTTATAAGGATTATAAGTTTTGTTTTTACTTGTAATGAATTAACATTCTAAAATCCCATTGTAAGTCTTTTTTTTTCATGATGACAGAGTTGATATCAAAATGACTGATAATAAATTTTTTTTTAATCATACCCATGAATTTTTTTCCAATAGGGGGAAATCTGACAATTTGATACTTTTGGTCGGGTGGATTTCCACAGTTTTGAACAATCGAGACTCTGGCTGAATTTGCCAATTTCATTCTACAATTTTAGCATTTCTTTTTTCAAATGTTAAAAAACAATTTTTCAGACGATGCAGTATTTCTCTCCTATTAATAGCAGATGTAGTGGGATCCCTTTTGCAGAATTTTTCCGGCTTTCTGCAACAAATAACTCTAGCACTAATATCTTTCTGCAAGATACTAGTGGGATCACTTTTGCAGAATTTTTTCAGGCTTTCTGCAACAAACAACTCTAGCACTAATATCTTTCTGCAAGATACTTTTAATATATGTTAACAAATATATATGTTAACAAATATATATAATAATAACAAATATATATAATAATAACAAATATATATGTTACTAACCTAATGAAGGTAACCTAAAGAAGTTGTGTTTACAGCAAAAAAAAAAAAAGAGAAATGTTTCACTAAACAGAGGTGCCAACTATTGCGTTTTATCCATAATTATAACAACTTCATAGTCTAAATTACTCATACAGTTTAGTTATAAAAATTACAGTTTTTAAAAATTCATATCTGTTTCTAATTTCATCTAATTTAACTAAAAACTAGGACATTGATTCTTAGTATTCAATTTTATTTTATTATTTTTTGATGTATTAAATTTCAGTGTTGTATAATTTTTATTTAGTATTTTATTCAAATTCATGCATACTTTTTTCAAAGTTATTTACCTACATAGAATTAAGTAGTATATGCATCTTGAAATTGCCCTAATTTGAATTTCATAAATGCTAACAAAATATATTTCTGTGTTATTGTACTTCTAAAGACTGATAGTTAGTTTGGGCTTAGGACTTGGGGACTCTTAGTTTGCTGGGATATAGTCATAAGTTGGCAATTTTAACTATATTCCAGTAGATATTTTTAGATACCCAACTTTATGTTTGCAGTTTATACAATATTTAAAAAAATAAAAAAAAATAATGATGGTAAATGTTTAAAGTAAAATACAACTCTTTTTGTGTGGTATGTATAGTAAGTATCTTTATTAGGGACATCTTCAAATACTAGTCTATTCTGCTGGTATTTGCCTCTATGATTATGAACCTTTTTGTCTTACTTCTTAATAAAGGACATCCTATTTATTAAGGCAAGAAAAAAAAAATTCCAAAATGTGAAAAAAAATACAAAATAAAAATTGAAATACTTTTGGTTGGTTAGTATATTTATTATTATCTTTAGGCGATTGCTGCTTTAAAGGAATAGAAGTATAAAAAAAGAATAGAGCTTTATTATAAAGAGAAAAAAACAACAATGAAAGTATAGTATAAGATGTTTAGTATAAAAGAACTAACGTAAAAATGAAGTAAATGTTTGTGAAAAAAAAAACTAATTTTTTTTTAATTATAAGTTTAGGGTTTATTAAGGTACATTAATTGATACATATTATGATATATATTTTTGGACAAAGCATGCAGATGTAAATTTTTTTTCTCCTGTCCATAAGCATTTTAAAGATGCAACCAAATTATCCTAATTTCATTTTGAGATTTCTACTAGAGATTAAACCTGCTTCCATCAACTCTACTTTATCATTCTGAAATAATCTATATTTGAAAAGGAAATTTTGATTGTTGAACTCATAGTTTTGCTGAAAAATATTAAATTAGAATAATATTTAAAAAGCAAAACAACTCATCAAATAAATTAGCCAACTATTCACTTCTTCTCCAATGGCAACGGGACTAGACAACAATAGTTCTGTTTAAAATAAACTAGTCTAAGGACTAGTTCAGTTTGCATGTTTAGGGACTAAAAAAGGGGAAAAACCTTCTATTGTGTTTAAATATTTCAATAAAAAATAGAGATAATTTCTGTTATTTTAATTTTTAATGGAAAATTGTTGTGACACTTGAGATTAAGCTTGTATTTTTCAAAAAATATTTTATTTAACATTTGAGTATCTTATTTTGTTGGCTAATATTTTACTTAATAAAAATTTTAATTGCAAAAGGGAGATTGAATTATATAATAATAATTAAATTAAATTATTTATTAATGGAATTATAATTAAATTATATAGTAATGGAATGTAGATGCATATGGGTATTAATTGAAAATAATTTGTTTGTTTCCTTTTCTTTTTTATGAACAAATTGAATCAAATTTATTACTTAGGTTTAATGGACATTTCTACAAACTCATTTAATTCTTAAATTATGTATTTGAAATGCTCAAAAGATATTTTTGAAATTAAAATCTTTTTTCATTCTTTTCCAAACAAACAAAAAGTTAAATAATGATAAAAGTTGATAATTTTTTGTGCATTGTAAGACAAAGAATTCACTAACTGCAGAATACATATAAACATATCATGCTCTTTCAAACAATGTATTTATTTATATTTATAACCGACCGCTTAACATAAAATTTTTTAATGAATCATTTCAGATGTTTCAACATTTAAAAGGCAGAAAAAAGACTAAAATAAACACTAACTCTTAGAAAACCTAATCATTCTCTGAACTATTTATTTTATTAATCCTTTTAGTAACAATCAAGCAATGATTTTTTAGTGCAAATCTTATTTTTATATATGGTTCATATAAGTATGCTTTTAAGTGAATAAAACTAATCGATCCCCAGGTAAAAAGGGCGCTTTTTATGAAAAAAACTAGGGTTTTGGCAAGACTTGGATACTTATAGTGTTAAATTATTTTATTTATCTGTAAGAAACAGAAATATTTTGTACGCAAAATACCATTTCAAGTCAAAGTAAAAGAAGTTTTGCAAAGCCTGGATTAATGAGACTTCAAATCATGAAATGCTTGTTTAAACAAATTTGAAAAAAGACATGAAATTACTTATAGGAGTATTTGTGGTGAAGAAAAATCCTTAGACACACAACGTGTTGCAGATTGGATAAGAAAAGTTAAATGAAATCTGTGTGCACCGAATTTCTTATAGAATTTTTTTTTTTTTTGCAGTTTAGTATACTTTTTTCTTATTAAAGGACAAAATATCTCGCCCAGGGATGTCCCTTATTGGGAGGAACTACTGTATTAGTTTTTGTATTATTATTTTTAATGAATTTTAATGAACAAGTATTACCTTATTTTACATTTAGTTTCACTTAAGTTGCAAAAATATTTCAAATTAACAGACATTGAAATTTTTTTAATTTTATTTATATTCAATTTTATGTAGCAATTTCTGAAAGAAAATCCTGTATATGAAAGGAAGCGTGAATTGATGAGAACTTCAACTATAACTCAGATGGTAAAAGCCAAAAAGAAAAAAGAACATATTGAAAAACAAGTGAATTTGGCCAAAAAACGCAAGCTAGATGCTGATACAGATCAAAAGATAAAGGATAAAATTCGTGAAGAAATAGATAAAGAGAAATCTTTCGTTGAGCTGGAGGAAAGTAATAGCATGGACTCAAGCGATTCTCCTACGAAAGCAGCATCAAATATTAAATTGACTCTGAATAATGCAAATGATGCAAAAAAGGAAATTGAGACAAAACTCAGAAATAAATTTTTAATTGGACAGATGCCTAGCTCACGTGCAAAATTATTGCGTGCAAAGTTGAATGAAAAAATTGCTCTTGAAAAAGAAAAAGCAGAAAAAAAATCTTCTGAACTTAAAAAGAAGAATGATAAACTTATTACTGCTGCAAAAAAAGAAGAAAAAAGTCTTTTTTCAGTGGACTCCACGGACATTCCTTTTTACACCAATGAAGAATTTAAACAAAGCATTGCTCAAAAAAATGAATTTGACTCATCTGAAACTGAAAAGACAAAAACATCAAAGCGAAAAAAATTGCCTGTTTCAGGTTGTCAGAGTAAAAGTGAAGCAAGCCTTTCCACTACTAAGCAGGAAGATAATTCTTGCAAAACCCAAAACTCCAACAGTGCTACAAATACCATAACTGAATACCAGTTATCTTATATTGAACTTCCAAAAAGAAATACAGCCACTGCTTCACATCAAATTCCAGTTGTATCTGCTCCTAAGGTTGCTGCAAACGTGGCTTCAAAACCTCTATCTGAAGAAGAGAAAGATTTTTTACTTTTAGGGATCAACAAAGCTGATATGGTGCCACTTGTTATACCTCGTCCACCCCCTTCTTCTTTGATACAATGCCCTGAAGCGTTTGCTCAAAGCAAATTGGACAAGAAATTACCACCTGAACAGATACCTTCATTGAAAGCGCAACTTCCTCCATTTCCTCCACCACTTCAGTTTCCACCCCCACTTCAAGTGCCACCTCCTGATATTAAAAGTGCTCCTGTTATTCCACCTTTTCCTCCACCTCTAACTGTACCTCCGCCTACTCAAACTGCCAAGGCTCTTTTATCACCAGAAAAATACGGTTTAACCAATATTCCACCTTTCCCACCTCCTTTACAGGTTCCACCACCAAGTCATATATTAGGTAATCAACCAGCATCTGTTTATCTTCCCACATCTGGGTCTAGGGTTACCCAGGATGAAATTGCTGTTGTTGACATGGATATTGACACTGAAGATTTTAATTCAGAAGTAACAGTTGAAACTAATTTATCTGTTAAATCGACGGGTCCTTTAAAACGGAAAAAGACATCGCTTCCTTCGCCAGATACTGAACATAGATGGCCTAAAAAATTATCAGGTATGAGGACAGAGTCACTGAATATTCCTACTCAGAGTAACAAAGCTATTGTAAATCAATCACCGTCAGCTAGTAGCAATTTGAAAGCACCAGTTGCTGAGGCAGTCAAATCTAAAATGGAAGCTGAAACAAATTCTGTTCAAAGTTCTACTGAAACTCTATTAAAGACTTTAGAAGATGTTAAAACTACTGTAAGTGATGTAGAATTAAACAAGTACACAAAACCTTGCAGTGAGACTTTAATGTCAATAATGGACACTGTTGTTGAAAATACTGATGGCAATCAAGCTAAACTTAAGCCAGGTGAAGTGAACAGAAAAGAAGTCAATCTTACTAAATCCCCTAAATCAATAGAATCAACTAATAACTTGATATCAGATACAAATTCTTGCACTAAATTTGAGTTAATTGAAACTCAATCAACCAGTTCACCTGACATCAAAACAGAATGCATCATTGTATCTCCCAATGAAACTGAAAAAGCTATAACGCAAGTTAAGGAAACTGAAAAAGAATCAACGACAACTTGCAGTAGTCTTTCTGAAAATAATCTTACTGCTGATGTATTTGATCAGCAAATAAAAGAAATCACCTCCGTTGAAGAAAATAAAAGTATGGTAGATGAAGTCCCTCCTCTTATTGCCACTATTGATATGCAAACAGTTGTAGAGGAGAAAGTGCGTGAACAAACGTTTCTTGATTCTACCACTGAGCAACCTTCTTGTATTTCTAGCTCTGATCTTGGAAAGACTATGGAAAAAGAAATTTCCATCTCTGATGAAAAAGATAGCCAACTAACTACAGTTACTTCAATTTCTGTCACAGAAATAGATTTAGATTCTGTAGCAAGTGATAAAGTTGGTGAAACAAGGGAAGTAAGTGACCCTGCAGCTGGGCATGACTCAATTAGTACTGATCAACAGGACAGTGTAAGTAGAGAAATATCTGCTGATGTCAATAATGATAGCCACGTCACTAATATGAGTTTTTCTATAAGTGAAGAAGTTGATCAAATGTTATTTGATGAATCAACTCCCAAGCAATCTTCTAGTACCGTCTCTAATCTACGAGATGATCTGGAGGAAGAAATATATTCCATTGAAGAAAATATAGCTGAAATCATTGAAGCTGATCCACTTTCTATTTCATTAGCTGATATGAATTCACCTCCAAATGAAAAAACTTGCATTGAAAAGGTATTAGTTATGCAAGAAACTATGAAAAAAGAAAAAGTTTCTTCGCCTGATAATGGAAGCCTGGCAACTGAAGTCACCCCGACATTCACAACTGAAGCAGTATGTGATCAATCAATGTTAGAGAATTCTGCTTCAAGACAAATGTCTGGCCTACAGGAAACTGGGGATAAAGCTCCATCTGTTGCTGTTAATGAAAATTTAAATGTTGAAGCAACTGCACTTTCTAATACATTAACTGACACAAATTCACCTGAAAATGAAAAGTTTGAGGATTCCATATCTTCACATACTTCCATTTCTAGCTCAGTTCATGCTATAATTGAAGATATTGATAATAATGATGATAAGACTGGTGATTCTATTGCTGAAATTCCTCTGGAAGAGCCTTGTCCTGTAAATGTAAAAAATACTTCTGACCAAATGTCTGATTTCAAGGAACCATTGTATGCTATGGAACTGGGAACTGATTCAACAACTGACGCTGTCTCACAAGGTAAAATGAATTTACAAGGTGCGTAGCATTTTTAAAAAGTGCTTATTTTAGATTTTTATTTTTTAAAAGCCCTTAAAGGTGTTTTTTTCATTGTTTGTTTTTATAAAGTGCTTTTTTTCTCTCTTTTTTCCAAACTAAGATAATAAGATTTTTTTCTTTCTCTTTACCATGTCGATTTTTGCCACAAATTACGAAAAAGGCGTACGAAAAGGCGTTTTTTTAAGTCATTCAGCCACAATTTATTTCAGTGTACCGCCAGTCCGGTGTCCGCAGCGTTTGAAAGCTTCAGTCATTTTGCATGTTTGATGCAATCATTTTATATGTTGCGGATTTATATGTGCTGTCCGTACTCTGAATTGGATTTGGTGGGAAAGAATCTTGCAATCTCAACTGCAACTGTCCTGCATTTTGCAAGAGATCGACAATTTCAGGTTACATTTTCCACCCTTTGAAATCGAACTGAAAAATCTCTCAAATTTTTGCTGCTTACTGAGTCAATTTTTCCCCCCAATGACAAAATAAAATTTTACTTTTCTTGTTTATTTCATCGCTGGTAGAGCTCCATTGTCTTTGTCGCTTACAAGCCACTCAGATTCTCACACTGTTCTGTTTAAGATCTGTGCTATAATTAGGGCTGCAGGTTTGTCACGGCGCGAATTTCCGCTATGATTTCCTCAAAATCGTCATCTTTTTTCTAAAATCAGCGAATTTCTCAATATGTCTTGACTTGCGCAAAAATTGCTTAAAATTTTTTTTTCTTCATTTTTTATTTATTCTTTTTATTAAACAGACTTTTTTATTTTCCTGAACCTTAAATTGAACATGTAAAATTGATTAGATATTTAGGGGAGTGAATCAATAGCAAAATGACATGAAAATAGTTCAGAGATAAGAGATAATCACAATCTTGTCAACTAAGGTGGTCTTTCTACACTACACCCATATCCGTCTGTTTCATTTAATTTTTTAAAGATAAGAATTAATTGTGCTTTTTAATTATAGGATTTTTTATTTGAGGAACTGTCCATTAATGGCAAACGATTTTTGTGAACTTTCTATCGTATTTATTTTTTTACTAATTAGTTTTTAATATTTTTACTATTGTATTAATAATTTAAAATTTTTTTAAATAATAATCTTAAGTTATTTAATGTCAAAACTCAATAATATTTGGAGACCAGATTTTAAAAAGAAGTATGAAGTGAGGGGCTTTTCACTTTAACATTTTGCAAATGCTGTAAAAAACTGTGTTATTCAGCTTTATCATACTAAAAAAAGTTTAATTCATCTCTTACTCAACAATTAAAATAACTTAAAAAATAATTGAATCTATCTAAAAACAATTGAATTAAAAAAAAATTATGATCTCGGATTTGTTAATTATTATGATTGAAGGGACCTATAATAATTTACTTCAGACAAAAATGTTTAGCTTCAATATTCTTGGTATTTACATTTCAAAATTATTGAAATTTTTTAAAATTGTTTCATTAATGAAATTCTGAACCAAGTTAAAAATTTTAATAAAGTTTAATTACGGCCATTCACTAATTTACATTTGTAATATGAATTTATTCAAGTTTTCTTAATTTGCTTAATTTTTCACATATCTTTATAAATTCAGTTTGATCAATTATATTAATTTTATTAATATTTTTGTTTAATATACTTTTATAAATAATTTTTACTTAAATCTAAAACCTGCACTTAATAAATTATAGTTTGATAAATTATAAAATATTGAATTAAAATTAATTTTTTTGCATACATAAATAAGGTAATTTTAAAAGTTTTGAAAAATCTTCCAGGAAAGTATTGTTAACTATTTTATGGTGGTTGAGTCTCAGACCACCATTAATTTCGAACTGTGACAATAGTGGTAAATATCATTTTGCATCAAATTTATTAAATCAAGAATAAATTTCAAAGCAACTTTAAAAAAGTGAAATAAAATTTCCTGGAAAAAAGGGAATATTTGCCAGTTATATATGTCTATAGCAAATGGGACTTTATGAATTATTTGTAATGGAAGGGTAGCTTTGATAGAGAGCTTTTTTGAAGTATTTGTGTAGAATTAAAAAAAAAAAAATCAATTTTGGGAAAAATTATTAATATTTGAATTAATATTTTTTTACAGACAATAAAGAAACTTTGTCATCTGATCACCACATGGAAGATAATAAAGGTATATCACATGCTGATGGCTGTAAAAGTATTTTATTTAATTTATTTTCAATTCCTTCTTCATCAAAGTGTTTTGTTTCTGTTTGTTTACTTTTTTAAATCTGTTTTTAATGTAACAAATTATTTAGCAGAATTTAAAGATAATTCATTGTCTAATGAGCAAGTTTCAGAAGATTTTAAAGTTTTATCACCAGTGAAAGGTAAGATTTTCTTCTTCTTTTATATATTCTTTCTTGCTTCCATTTAATTTTTTATTTCATTTTATTTATTTTAATTATTTATTTATTTTTGCATTTTAATAGTTACAGCTGATTTTAATCAATATTGTTTAAAATTATTGAAACTGATGCAATTTTGTTTGTTCTAGATGAAAGTGCTATGCAATCACTGTTGAATCTGGCAACAGAAGGTTCTTCTTTTAATGATGGTAATAAAAGAAAGTTTCAAAACTCATTCAGTTTTCTTGAAAGTTGAGCACAAACATGCACTTTCACTACCAAAAATAATTTGAACTCATTTAATAATCTTTTTAGTTTTTTTCCTCATTTTATTAGCTTATTTGTTAAACTTAAAAGATATGTTGCTGACACTTGTTCTCACTAAATTTTTTATTTTATAAAAAGTGTAGATAATAAAAATTATCATATTATATTTCGTTTTTTAAAAGCAAAGCACATGTTAAATCTATGCACATATAAAAGCATTTGTTGGCAAACAATATTCTTTCTATTCTGGTTGTAAATTTTTTCTGACATGTCTAGTGTTGTAAAATTAAGAACAATAGACAACAAACTTATTATCAGTTCTTTCTTATCTATTTGTTAACATTTTAACTGTATTGGTGTAGACTTAAGATACAACATAAGGGAAAAGATAAACTAAGACTGACTTAGGCTACCAATTTAAAACTTAAACATTTAATTCTAAAAAGGAATTCATTAGTAAAAGTGATTCTGACAAATTTAATGATTACCATTTTTAATTTTTTTAAAGTTTATTGAGTAAGGCATCTTTATTAAATTATTTTAGTGAAAAAGGTTTGAGGACATGGTTTTACAAAAACTGGTATTAAAGCATATTAGATTATTTCATTTAAAGGTTAGAATTTAAATTTAAAGGTTCTTAGTTAAGTTTAAAAAGAGAAAAATATAGATCAGCATAAGAATTAGTTATAAAATAAATAAAATTTATCGTTCGCTGTTTTTTATTCTCCCTAAAAAAATTCGGCATACGCCTTGCAAGATCCCTGCCTCACCCATAGATTGAACCTTTTATTATTTCAATTCGTGTTGACATCTACTAGAAATTATAATTTGCATTGTAAATAACCATTTAGTTTAAATAATATATTTTCTTCTAAAACTCATAGAATTTTTATTACAAAAGCAGATTTTTATTTGAAATTACACTATTGTTGATTGAAATATAATATTTATTTTCACTAAAAAATGAATAAGTAAATAAAAGCAATAAGTAAATTGAAACAATTATTTTGTTGCAAGGCATGAATTTTTAGCATAATTTTTTAAACATGAATTTTACATAAATTAATACAATTCCTGATTACCAATTGTCAAAAAATTTTTATACCTCTTGTTAAGAGGACATGTTAATACTGAAAAATGAAAATTGATATAAAAATTGTTGAATATAAATATGAAAAATGATAGCACTATGCTTATGTAACATATTTCTTTAGAATGACAGCTTGAAAAAGATTCTTCTGCATGAAAAAAATTTTGCTATTTTTCTGTTTATGATCTACTTTTTGCGAAAAAAAAAAAAAGCTTGCCTAGTATTCATAAAATATATCAGAGAAAGATTAAGTATTTTATTTTACAAAATAGCATAAATTATTTCATTGTTTTCTTTTCTTACATTGAAAAAGTTCCAATAGCGATCATGATTTAATGAAAATTGTAAATTTACATTAAATTGAAATCTTAAATTTTCCTTAAATACTTGTAGTTTGAATTAATTGTTAATGAAACTCTTTTTTGCATGTATATTAATAAACCTGCTTTATTTTATAATTACAATGAAGCAGACTCTTTGGCGAGTTAATCATTTAAAGAAATACATGAATATTAGGAAACAAACATTATGCATGAGGAAGG
Source organism: Parasteatoda tepidariorum (assembly GCF_982258835.1). NCBI lineage: Eukaryota > Metazoa > Arthropoda > Arachnida > Araneae > Theridiidae > Parasteatoda > Parasteatoda tepidariorum. The sequence goes on from NC_141762.1 coordinate 16,907,979, forward strand.
AAGCAATCTTTCATAATTATCTTTTGTAACTAATAGTTGTGTAATTCTCTGGATATTTAAAGTTTCCCATTCTCCTTTCATTATTCTGTTTTATAATGCGATAAACATAAATTATTAAGAGCAGTAAAAATTTTATAATGATAATGGTCATTTTTTTTTTCATTTAGACTAATTATCACCTAAATTTTAAAAATCAAATTCCAAGAAATCTAAATTATATGTAATAAAATCAAAATTATATGTATTTTAAAATTTCTATTTTGTACAACAGCTTTTTAATGTTTCATTAGATCCAAAAATTTTGATTTTCAGGGATAGGTTTGATCCTCAATTTTGTCGACTGATTGTGAAGAGTCATTTTTTTTATTTTGTGGCATTTGAGTTATTGAGGCTTTACAGTTTTTGATTGCTTGATTTTGATTTGATTTACAGTTTGAGTTACGGTCGAGAATTTAATTTTTTTTTTGATTATGAATGCACAGTAAGGTTCGTACACTTTAATAAAAAGATTTTAATTAAAAAAAATATATAGCTTTCTTTAAAATATTGGAAGGAAAAGAGGACACTCGTACTTCCAAGCTTATTTTTGTTCGCAGAGTGCTGTATGGTTTTTAAAAGAAATTTAAAAAAAAAAAAAAAAACATTCTGGAGAAAAAATCTTTACAAATGTTGTTACATGAGATAATCAGCAACTGAAATTGTACTATATTTCAGAAATATTCATATAAGTAAGTGATAAAGTTCTTATTTTATCTTGACTAATTATAAGAATATTTTTAGTCTAATCTTTATTTTTGTATTGGAGCTATTAAAGTTCAAATAACTGCCTGCTTTTAATTTTCAAATTATTTGTCAATTTTTGTTTATAAATGTATTTAAATTTAATTAAAACTTTTTGTGATAAACAATTTTATTTCACTCATTTATACTGTTTATTGATTTTTGTCTTCAAATTTAATTAAATTTCTTCTGTATCTTTACTCTTTTGAAATATTTTTTAATATTTCTCTAAAAGTCAACTAAATTTATAAGATTTCCCTGTTGTGATTCATCTAATTTTACAGGTAAAGCTAGTGAAACGACAGTGAAGCACTCAAATTTGTTTAAAGAAGTTATCGAAATTGAATATAACACAGCGAAAATTTGTGAAGGTCCCAATTTTCCAAGTTTTGATGCTAAGAAAATTTTTAAAGATGATTCCTCTAGTGAAGCAGTGAAAGATGAAGAGAAAGCAATGGAATTAGATACTGAAGTTTCTTGTGATGTTTCGAATTCCGGTCAAATTGATGTAAATATGGAAGAAAACACTGGCAATAATGAAGCAATGCCACCTGTGTTGCATGTGGAATTAGAAAATTTAACCGTTGCAGGCACTTCCGTTCCTACATCTGATACATGTGAAGGTAATATATAATAAAAATTATTTTATAAGCTGAAAATAAAATTAATTCTAAAATGTAGGAAGAAAAACTTTTATTTGTACTTGATTTATTGTTATCTGATTTAAAAAATATGACTGCAAAATTTATTCTGAAAGATATCTGAATTACAGCTGTAGAAGTTAGCAGTGAGAATCTTCATGCAGCAGATTTTTCGTCTGAAAATAAAATGGGTAAGTGCAATATAATTCTAATTGTACTATTTATGCTCGTTTTTTCTTCCCATTGTCTCTTTTAAATATTTCAAATTAGTTTTATTTAACACTTTAAAAAAGTATATTTTTTGTAGTTTACATGTGTTATTTTATATTTTATTATGTTACATGAAACGCATTCTTAAAGATTTTTTTCCTTAACTCTCAGTTCTCAACAAGTTTCATAATTATTTTTACTAAAATCTGAACCTGACATTTCTGTTGTATTGTAAAAGCGTCATGCACTTATTTTTTTAAAAGAGACTCTAAAATTATATGTTTCAGCTTTCATTTTTATCTTTTCTGGTAATTTTATAATAAATTAAAAATTTATGTTTCTATTCTTCAGTTTTAATTATAGCTATTATATTGTATTTATTCTCAGTTACGAGTTTTGTATGTTTCAATCTGGTTTGATCTCCCTTTCAACAATGAAAGAAAACTTTGTGTAAATTTTATTAAGTTTAATTATAATGTTAAAGCCAGTTGTGAAAGTAAGCAAAAGAATGCTGGATTATTGTTTTATAGAAGTGTGTCCATTAAATATCCTCAATACTGGACACAATTCTTATACACCCTTCCTTAAAATACTATAAGTCTTATTTTTGGATTTTTGATGCTTTTTAAAAAAAGCCTATTTCAGAACAGTTTATGCTTTAATTTTTGAAATTTTACCTAAACATACTAAATTATTATTTTGTTTTATTTAAGTGTTAGTTGTTTTATTACAATAAACAATGATGGATACTACAAATATATTTGTTGATCATTATAATTGTATCTATATATGTAAGTAAGTAACAGCAATTTCTTTTGAAAATTTAATTGAAAACTTTATATCTGGTTTCTCAGCATGTCCCTTTCTTTTTGCCTTCTGAGTGCACTTTTAGAAATTAGACTGGCAATAACAAAAATTGTAATGAATCTTCTTAAATTTTTCTGTTATGACCTATGAAAACAAAATTTAAAGTGTGCAGTTTTTTTTTTATTAATAAAATAAAATACTATGTTTTGAAATAAATTTTGTTTTATAATGAAAATGAAATGAATGCCTGAGAAAAATATATATAAAAATGAAAAGTTAATGTATAAAAAAAGGGGGTTCTGAAAAATAATCACTGATAGTGATAGATTATTGACTGGCTTCATTTGTAAATTATTTTCTCTCTATTGTGTTGTTTATTAAGTTTTTCTATTGTACAATTCTTCTGATTAAACATGTATTTTAAAATAGCATTGAATGTTATGGCTGAATCTGAAAAACTGCTTGCTGAAAATAAAGATTTATCAGGTATGTTCATTTTTTCTTGTGAATTAGCTTATTTATTTTGTTTCACCATTATTGCACGTCGTTTATCAAAATAAAAAATATTACCATTTTTAAGTACTTATCTGTTATTATTCACTTTTTCAAAATTTTATGTTTTAAATAATTAAAAATGATTTGAATGTTATATTAAGTTTTAAAAGTTTTCACAGCAAATACTTTTCATAGTAAATGGATTTTCTTGTATAATTGAAATAAACTAAATATTTTTCCTGTTTTGTTTACTCTGTATAATATTGAACGCATAGACACATTCAATACTTATTATTTTTTTCTTCCATTTAATGTTTTATAATATATTTCGAAGGGATAATACAAACTTCTAATTTCCTTTATAACCAAACTTTAAAATTTCATAATTTATTTAACTTTTATTAGAATGTCAATTTTTGATATTTTATTCATCAAAAACATTCAAATGATTTGCATTTTAAAATAACTATCTTGATGTAGTTAAATATTTTAAATCATGTTTATTTCATTAATTTTTTAATTATTACTATATCTTTTATTTTTAATTATTATGGTGTCATTTCTTTTCAATTATTATTATTATTAAAATATTTGACATGTAGCAAACATAAAATCTATTCATTATTTTCCTTCTTGATTTATTGTTTTCTGTTCAGAGAAACATATGTTTATTTTTTTAAGCTAATGTTAAGCCAAGGAAAAACTAAAAATCTTATTGCAAATGTTCCTGATTGGAAATGGTTTTTAATTTGTAGAGATAATCTTTATCTTTTAATTATTACTATATCATTTATTTTTTAATTATTACTATATCTTTTATTTTTAATTATTATGGTGTCATTTCTTTTCAATTATTATTATTATTAAAATATTTGACATGTAGCAAACATAAAATCTATTCATTATTTTCCTTCTTGATTTATTGTTTTCTGTTCAGAGAAACATATGTTTATTTTTTTAAGCTAATGTTAAGCCAAGGAAAAACTAAAAATCTTATTGCAAATGTTCCTGATTGGAAATGGTTTTTAATTTGTAGAGATAATCGTACTAATTATTTTAATCACTTAATTCAAATATTTTTTTATTAAACTTTTTAAATAATGTTCTGTAATATTGAAATAAATCATACAAATTAAAATTCCATTACAAGCTATTATTACTATTAAATACAAAAACCATGTTATAATATATTCACATTTTATGAAGATATTTGTTACTTCATTTCATATTTCTCCTGTGGACTTTGAGGATAAAATACAAATCATATTATATGAAATCTCCTGTAATGTTATTCTTAAGTCAAAACTAGAATTTTATTGTAAAAACTGGTTCTAACTAAGTTGTCTCATTGTAATAAAATCGAAAATTCTACTTTTTTTAAATAACTTGTCAAAACAAGTGTTTCTTTGGAAGTAATATATTAGAATTTACAGAAGTTAGCAGTAAAATTATAGATTCAGTTTTTCATAAATTCTAATTTTTCAAAGAAATTCTAGTTATAACTATATTTTCCTTTTTCTGTTTTGACAGGAACATTAATAAATAACAACTTTATTGTTAGAAATCAGCACAAATCAGATTAATCACCAATAATTTTCTTTCTATGCCGAAGAACCAAAACTGAACTTTCATTAATTACCTATATATCACTGAGTATGATTTTAAAGCATTGCTACTAACTAAGCATACAACTAAACTTAATGACTAAATATATAAACATGTAAGGCCTACTGACAAAAGCGAAATTCAGTTTATGCTTCATGTGAAATTTATTCTCTATATCGGAGGTGCATGCACCAAACAATTGGATGATTACAAGGGGATATCAATCATTTTTAATCTTATGGATAGGCAATGTGTGATCCTTCATTCACTTTATTTTTTTTTAGATCATTGCATAACTATAACTTAATTAATTGAGGGTACATGCTCTTTCTTAATCAAGATTAACTTTTGTTTAAAGAAATTATAATCCTTCTCTACCAAGGAAATTTTGTTTCTGGATTTCAAAGTCTAAAAATACCTGTAATAAAATCATTACAACTAAATCTTTGTCAGGTAATGAGTAGGTCAAATTATTTGACTAGAACTTGTAATATTAAATAATTTGAAATATTATTGATTTTGGCCTACCATTTTTTAAAATAATTTTGGTCAAAATTATAACTTAAATGAGATTTTATAATTTTTTTTTTAGCTGGAATACACTTTTGTAGGTGTTTTATCTGTGTTGATCTCCAAACTTTTTTATAAGATTTATTTCATCAATAATTATGCATTCTAATTGGTATTTTTTTCTGCCTAGTTATATTCTTGGTCATCTTTTCCATTCGATTTGGATATTTTTATAAAATATGTAATGCAACTTTAGCATATATAGCTACTGAGTTAAACAAAAAAATTGTCAAGTATTATTTTAAGCTAAATTTACAACACATTTTAAAATATTTTTTTTAAATTTGTTATTTTAATTTTGTGATAAGATGCAAATGACAAACTGGCTAATGAACACTATTCTATTACTTATTTTATTTAGAAAAAATTTATTAAGCAATATCGAGAACAGAATGCACACACAATGACAAATCAAACCTAAACTCCTAGTTTTTTTTCCCTTAAAAATTTATTTTATTCGTCAACTGTGTCCTGATTTATTTATAAAAAATATATTTTTACAACAATCATATTTATATTTGACTTAACATTTAAATATCAAAAGAAAAAATAAAACAATTGAATGTACTAATTTGTTGGTTGTTAAAAAAATTACATCACATTCTTCTTCTGAAAGTTTGTTAGTGTATTTAAATGCATTTTTGTCAATAGTTTACATGAAGATAAAAGTTTTGGGGAAAAAAATTAAGATTTTAATCAATACATATTTAAATAATTTATGCATATAAACCTACAAATTAGTTGTAATCTCAGAACAATTAGATTTATTAATGCTACTTATTAATAAAACACTATGAATTTTTATTTTAAAGTGAAAAAATCTAAAATGGCATTTAAGCATCCATTATTTTTTTAAATGAAATAATATTCTATGTAAATAGTTTTTTAAAATTTCCATTGACGTAATAACCTCTGATATGTGTCCAACTTTATCATTCTCGAACCATACTAAAATTAGCCAATAATGTACAAGTGTGGATTTGATTGGCATACTTGTATTAAGTTCACACATTTCCTGGATCTGATATTACTGTAACGAAAGGAGATAAAGAATGTCAACAGTAGCATTTAAACAAATTTTTTATGCATAGCGCTGTTTGAAATTTCCTGTATTTTATTGATAATTATAATTTTTGAACTTTTCCTGTCATTTAGAAGACACCACTTCTAAGACCATTACAACATCTCCAAGTTTTAGTAAAGGTAAGTTAAAATTCTGTTTTAAAAATTTCTGGAAGTACTTTGAAGATTTAATGCCTTATTCTAGATTTATATTTTATTTATCTCTCACTCTGTAGTATTACAATTATTATTGTTTACAATTATTCTTTTAATTTTCAAAAAATAGTTTAAATATTTTATGTATTCAATTAAATATGTTAATATGTGAATTTCCCCCCTCAGGAATGGAAAAAATTGAAAAAGCATCTGAAGAAGTAGAAATAGATTGTGAAGGTAATAAACATTGCATAACTGTTTTTGATTGGAGTTTTATGTACATCCACATTTTTTTTATTTATTGAGAAGGACTACTATATACCAACTTTTCCCCATCTAGTTAAAAATATACAAAAAGAAGTTACTGATGCTCATATTGATGATAAAAAGGTAGAAGTTGCTGATACTCCAAGTGCTGAAGAAAAAAAAGTAGAAGTTGCTGATATTTCAAGTGCTGAAGAAAAAAAGAAAGAAGTTGCTGATACTCAAATCGACGATAACAAAATTAAACAAGCTGCTAATTCTCAAAATGATGAAGATAAAAATAAAATGTATGATACTCATAGTGAGAGCAAACCTGAAAGTACGTCATTGAGTTTCCTTATATATTTATCTTTAAAAATAACGGAAGTTCAACCAATATTTTTATGTGCCTCAATTATTTGAGCCTGTGTGTTCATTTAGCAAAAATCATCTAAAATTTTACTGTTTATAAATGTTAATACTTAGTGTTCGCTTATTTAATTTGAATTTTAAAATTATTTTTATGTTAATTATATTTTTACTTTATTCAGCAGAAGATAATGCCAGTGTGACTAATAATCAGAGCGACAGCAACATATTGAAAGGTACACTTCATTTTTCAGCAATTTTTAAAACATTTGTTTTTGACAATTAACTGCAAAGTTCAAGCAGTTGTTTGCAGTTATGCAGTTAATTATGATAGTGTTTATAGCAACTGTTTTTTTTCTTCTTTTTCTTACATGTTTAGAAAAATATTTTAACTGTTAGATTGTTCCATGTTCAGTTAATGGTAGTTTTTTATTTTAAGAATATGTAATATTTTAAATGAATTTTCTATTGATGGTTGTGAATGGAACTGATTTAACTGATACTTAGAACTCAAACAAAATGTCTAAAGGTACATATTGGAATTAATTTATTCTATTGAAAGTTTATGTATTGTAGTAAGGCAGCTCAAATAATAATTATAATTTTTTTTCAATTACTCAAAGGATTCCAAGTTTGTCACCTTTAGAAAATGTCCTTAAATTTCAATGATTTTCTGCAAGGTAAATTTCTGTGATATATAAATACACTACCCTATAATAATGGAAGAGTCACTTTCAGCTTTCGAAATTTTCTTAAATTTCTCAAAATATACTTAGAGGATTATTTAGTTGTTTTAGAGAAATTTAGTTCATGTGGTTTTTCTTACTTAGCAATAAAGTTTACAGCTTTCAGAGGTTTGAGGCAACAACAATAAATTATGAAAAAAGGCAAGTATTTTTGAACACCCTTTGCCAGTAAATCATGCTACATGCTTGTAACTTGTATAAATTACTTTGGTTGTTATTTGTGATAACTGCAAAAAATTTCATAAACCTAGCTTACATATTTATATAGATATAGACATTTTTATTTTTAAAAAAAAACTGATTTTTTTTGTCTTGCATTTTTTTTTACTATAACTTTAAAAACATTCAATAAAATGAAACAATATAAAATTATTGGCAAACTGCACAAAATATAAGCATGCACGGAAATGTTTTTATTTTTTTTCTTCATAATTTTGAAGTGAATTGTATTTGGCAACTAATAAAAATAGTCTGATTTGAATATCTTAAAAATTTAAAAAGTCTCTAGTAATTTTCTAAGTAGTTTTTGTACTTTTCAAAAAAAAAAAAGGTCAAATTGATAAGGGGTTTTCCACAAGTTTTATTTTGTATCATGAGACAAAATTTAATAACAAATAATAATAACTTACAATAATCGTCCGTACATGCAAATGTCTGGTATAAGGAAAGAAAACACGTGATGGAAAACAAACTTTTATAGTAGTAGATCCCCACTCTCCAATATCCCAGTCTCATTTTTAATTAATCTTTTTCGAAATATAATTTGTGAAAAACCCCTTATCATTTTCAGGTTTCTTTCAAAAAGTACGAAAACTATTTATAACTATACAAAAACTATAAAAAATTGAAAACTTTTTAAATTTGCTATTTGAAAACTTTTTAAATTTGTAAGTTATTCAAATAAAATCTTTTTCATAAGTTGCCAACGATTCACTTCAAAATTATGAAAAAAAGTTTTACATTTAAGAAATACTTTAAATACTTATATTCAGAACAGTTTTAATTGAATTAAATCAATAATTTTATTTGCTCAGAAATATTGTTTGACTTTATTGAATATTTTTAAAGTTATAGTAAAAAAATGTTGGACGAAAAAAATGAGTTTTTTCCTTTTATATATAAAAATTTCAATATCCCCATGCATATTTTAGTTAGGTTTACAAAATTTTATGCAGTTATTGCAAATAACAACCCAAGCCATTGATACAAGTTAAAGCTTATTGATTGATTTTCTGGTATAGGGTGTTCAAAAATATTTGCTTCATTATGTGGTTTATTGTTGTTCCCTCAAACCTCTGAAAGCTTTAAACCTTATTTCTGAGTATGAAAAATCACATGAGCTAAACACCTATAAAGTTATAACATGGTCTTCTAAGTATTTTTTGAGAAATTTAAAAAAATGTCAAAAACTGAAAGTTAAACAATTATAATGAAAAGTAAACTTTCTCAATATAGCATAAATTATGTAACGGCCTGGATTTTAAAGTTTGTACTAATTGGAACTCTTGTTTTAATTTTTCCATTTGCTGTTTATATGATTTTTTACATTACCCATTTTAATGTATGTTTTTTATCGCAAATTTTGTTACATTGTTTTACTTTTCCACTATTAGTTTTAGAAAAAGTAAACTTGTTTCCATGATAATTATACCAATTTTTGGCAGATCCACTGTCATCCGTTAAAAAATGGCTCTTCTCATGTATTCCCGTGTTACTTCAAAACTCAATGACAAAATTTTGAAATATTATAAACCAAGTTTTTAAATCTAAAAGAAAAAATGGTAGTAGTATTTTATTTATGTTGCACTAGAGCTTCACAAAGGGCTATTGGCCATAGCATGAGAAACATCTCTGAGCTTAATCTGAAGACATGCCATATCAATTATGATCCCCTGCGGAAGAGATGCTCCTGGCTTTGGTAGCCATTTGACCTGAGTTTGAAGTCGAGCACTTTATGGCAAAACAGTTTAACAGAAAACAATTTTAATGTTTCATAAGTTTATTACAAAAGTTAAGGTTATTTTCCATCCATTTCTTTTTTTTTTATTTTTATTTATTTTATTTTTTTATTGCTGAGTAAAAATTCTGACATTTTTTAGTGATTTCATAATTTTTGATTCAATATTGACCTTGGTTGTTCTTGGATTAACAAACATGAGTGATTATAGCAATTTCTTGAATATGTCCCAAGATAGTATCATTATTAATGCCATATTCAAAATTTATTATTTCATCCTTAAATTCCATACCAATATAATAAGATTTCTTTTCCAATATTTCGAAATATTCATGTAGAAATTTTGTTGATAAAATTGTTAGGAAATTAAAATAACTTATAGTTTATTGATAAAATTTTACAAATGATTTAATAAATGTATTTCTAAAATTATATCTGTTAGCAAACTTAGGAAATAATAGTATTTGTCAATTAAAAAAAATTTCTAGATTTATTTTAAATGAGTTTAGGCAAGAGGGGCCAATACATAGCACACATGTTCCAAATGGCACTCAAAAGCATTATAAGTAGCATGCAAAGACATTCCGAATAGGAAAATAGGAAGAAAAAAACATCTAAATATATATAGATATATATTTAGCTAGCTTGCCCCTTAATTCAGCTCAGAAATTTACATTATTTTTCTGTAATGAATTTTGTTAAGAATTAATATTGTTTATCACTGATGAGAATCTCAACCTTTTAATACTTTCAACATCTTCTGTTACCGAATATTGAAGAATTGCTAAAAAATTAAACCAAATGTGATCCGTGTGAGTTTTTCATCATTATTATTTGTGCTTAAGAAATTAAAGTTTACATTTTTAAATAATTTCCTTTGGAAATTAATTTTCTGTGATTAAAAGTAAGTTTTCTTGTTTATTGTAATTTAACTTCCATGATTTTATTAACAAAATTTAATTTTCATTGTAAGTTAGTTATGAATGTATTGTTGTAGTGTAAATTTGTTTTCGTGAAATTTAGAAAAGTAAAAGTTTTAAGTTTTTGAATTCTTATTATAATTATTTTAAAACTTTCAGCTGTACAAAATTACATTCATTTTTATTACATATTTTTTTAAGTATTACAGAAAAATGTGCAAATTAAAGTAGGGAGATTCAAAAAGTGATAAAGTAAAGAGACTGAAGATTTTTAACTCTAAAAGTGTTAATATACTTAAGCTGCTCACTGTTGGCCACAGCTGGTTTAAGCTATTTTATACTTTCCTTCTTAAATCATGATATCAAAATGACTTTTATGCACTAAGTATATAATCTGTTGCAACATAAAAATGAAATTTATGTACACGTTTCTGTATTTTAAACATTTTACAATAATTGAATTTCTATGATAATAAAATTTCTGTATAAAAAATATTACTAAATTTATAAAAAAAATAAATTATTTTAAATTTTTTAGAAAAAAATATTTTTGTTTTAATTAGTCTACATAGTTACGATAATTTGATTTTTGAATCTGCAATTGCAGTTTTTTTTATCACGATTGAATTTATGGGGAGAAATATGAAAATAAATGTTTATTTAATGAATTTTTATTTTAAGTTTCTGGCAGTTAAAAAAATTACTGAATTGTGGAGAATATTTCTCTCCCATTCACTGTTTTCTATGTGATAAAAATGAGAAAATTATTTTTACTATACAAAGATAGCTTCAAATACAAGAACATGACTGCCAAGTGGTTAAAGTATTTAGATTCTGAAAAATGCCTAGTCTAAAGGTATATTTTAAATTTTTGTAATCCTTTGATTTTATAAAAAGATCTTCTTTTTTTTTCAGTTCAAGGCAATGATTCTGATACAGATGAGTATGAAACTGGGGATAATTAATTTACCAAGAATATATATATATTAGAATTTTATATTGATTATGTAATAAAGGTTGCATGTATTTATTTCTTTTTATTGCATATCTTTAAAGCTTATTGTATTGCAATATAGATAAATATGTCTTTTAATTTTTCTTTTCATTGTTATTTTGTAGGTATTCATTGTATTATTCAATTTCATTGAGAAATAAATTTGTGTGTTGGTCAATATTGCTCTGTGTTTTGATTATCGTTTATTATTATAAGTATGTAATTAATATTACAGACTTAGATTTACAGATTTACAATCCTATGCATTACAAAATATTTAGGATTAGCTTTTTATAATTTTTAAAAATTACTATTGTTTTTCCAAGTAAAGAAAGATTTTAAGAATGAAATTGAAATAATCTAAAACGCACATAATTTCATCTGAACAATACCAAATTAACTTTATTTGACTAATCAGTGTTATATCTCTATGACATAAGGTTGATACTAAAAGAGATTATCTGGATGTTTCTCAAAATTTGTTGTGCAAACATTGTTTTCTTTCACAATTATAAGGATTTATTTGCTACTTCTATATATAGCTCAAAAATGTGCATCTCACACTTAGATAATAAAGCCAGATATACAAGGTGTCCCTAAAAAATCGCTTTTAAGGTTTATTTTTAGAATCGTTATTAAAAATTAAAACAAAAAAGTCTAAATATAGTGGGGGGGCAAATAAATATTTAACCAAGGAAAAATTCGAAGAAAAAAAAACTTTTCAAATCTGACAAATTACATTAAAGGAAGGCAAATGTAATTAACTTTAAAACAAATTTAGTTAGTTAAAACTTTTGCTTCTTTTTTTAACTTTAATTCAAAATTAGGTTTTTCAAACACTCTGCTCAGAATTTTTACACCTGTGATTTCATATTTAAAGAAATCCTAAATATAAATTTTGTAGTTAAGAGAAACTTAAATCATGTAGATTTCTGGTGATGAGATCAAATAAAAAAACGTTTTTTCAGTTGATCTTACCAGTAAGAAAGTGTATCTTTTTTTATAGAGATAAAAATGAAATCATGAAGAAGAAAAATTAATTAAAGGTAAAAACGTGAGGTTTACCAAAGCTAAATGAATACAGTGGATGGGGACCTGTCAAAAAAATGAATGGAACAGACATGCCAAAGATTTTCTCGAAAGAAAAATTAGGTAATAATTGTAAAAGAGGAACACCAAGTCTAAGGTAGTTGGATCAGGTTGAGGAAGGCCTGAAAAAAATTAAAATAAAGAACTGGAAAAAGAGATCTAGGTAAAGATTGAAGTAGAACTCCAAGCCAACCAAGGGCTGTAGAGCTGGAAAAGGCGAAAATTTATTTCTTTTATTGCATTAATGATACACCAGTGAAAATGCCATTTTTGTTGCCGGAGGTCTACGCATCTCCAATGCTAAGTATTGAATCCAGATGGGTTTGCAGGTAAATATTTTAATCACTTTTCTTAATCTTATTTAGGAAGTTACAGAAATAATTACATTTTCTTTAAATTGGCTCCCTAATCTAAAAATGTTGCAGTGATCAGTTAAACCAGGCTTTTATCTAGCTGCTATGAACTATTTTTAATAATCGTTAGGAAAACTCATTTCTCAAACTCACTGCTGTGAAGTTTTACACTTGTAATTTATAATTAAAAGGAGGTATAATAATTTAAGTTTGCTGCTTAAATATAAGTTTTATTTTAGAAAAATTTACAGCATAATGATTTCTAATAGCAAAATCAAATGGGGCTACTTAAAATCACAAGGAAAATTTAAATTGCGCACGGAGGAAACTCGTACTTAATATATAAAATTTGGTAATTGGTGGAGGTGTCTACGTTTTCAATGGTAATGTGCCCAGGCAGGATTAAAAGTAAAAATTGAATAAAGTTAGGCCTTATATTTTTTAATTTTAAACATATTTTGTTCTTATTTAGGAAGCTTTAAGATATTAAAATACTGATCTCTTTTCCGTCACCTACGCTCTAAAAATGTTGAAGTAAACTTTTGTTTAGCAGTTGATCATTTCACAAAAAATAAAAGCTTAATGATAAAATGCATACCAAAAGATAACATATTCCAGTTTTGTTACACACAATGGCAAGTATATAAGAAAAAGAAATAAAAACTTTAATAAGACAATAGAATTTATTGTGAGTTAAAATTCCTGCAAACTTGGAAATTCTAACATTAAATTGGTTTTTATCTGTCAATTAAATAGTTAATGCATTTTGCTAAAAATAAACAAAATTAATTTATGCTTACTCAATAAATAATTTGAAATATTGCGGTACCGTATTATATAAAATAATTTTCGTACATATACAATAGTTTATTAAAAATATAAAAACTCTTAAATGTATTAAAAAAATTAAAAAAATTTTTTTTTTGTTTACAAGGAATTTTAAAGGAATATCTATGCAGAAATTAAAATGTAAATAAAATTGCCATTGAATGAGAGAAAAGTTATTTGATTACTTAAGACTTTACAGTTTTAAAGTCAACAACCTAAAAGACCTAATCTGATTTGTATCAGCTCTTAGACAACAAGAAGAAAATTGCGGAGTTCTTTTGCTTCTTTCAAAAATATTTAATATCACCCATTGTTTGCTAATGCAGCTCCACACTTTCTTTTGTGTTAAGTTGATTCAATAAATTGTAATTTCTCGAAAACGTTCCAAGAATTGAACAATTGGAATTGGATTTTTGGGAAAAGAAAATGCCATAGCAATGAAACAAATTGATGGTCTTTGTTTTATTGGAATGCAAGATGATAGGATGTTTTTTCATTGTCTTAGGGAACTTTGTAATAAATGTTTTAATGCTGCCCATTCTATGGTAGAGGACATATTTAATCTTGAAATTTAAGTAAAATCACTTCACTGAAATTACTATATTTTAAATAATGTAACCATAATTACGAAATGAAGGTGCATTATAAATTAAATTATTCATTTTGTGTTGAACTGTTTTGTGTACCTTAATATTTTTTCTAATGTTTTACTAAACATAAAGTCAAGTCGCTTAGCTAGTGTTGTGGGTTGAAACTTCGCCTACATTAGCTTGCCCCTGGGTTCAATCCCCCGTGTTCACAACGACCAATTCGTAAGTACGTGAATTCGATTTGCGCAGGAGTTAGCTGTTTTATTTATTTAACATTCGCACGTGTATGGAGATGAATCACGTGCAGTAAGGCTGCATGCGATTGCCGCATCTTCTATCACCGTTGAAAGAAAGAGGATCCTGATTGGTGAGTTTTTCTCTGAAAATTAGAAATCTCCATTCAGGCACTCACATTCCCCTGCCGGCTATTTGCTATAGAGACTTGTACCTCACTCTCCTTCACGTCCATTTTCACTGTATAATCATGCTGTCGCGTTTGGGGATTTATTTTACCAATCGTGCTCGCATATCCGAATTCGCAAACACGAAATTTTGGCATACAGTGAAAACAATCCTTTAATTTTATTTGTGAGCTGTAAGCTAATTTAAATCTCTGAGATTGTTTGAGAATAATAAAGTTCTACATTGTACAGATATAGGCATTCAAAAACGTTTAAAAGTAAACAAGCGGAAATGTTGAATTTCAAATATCTATTCATATCAATTTTAGTAATCGGTTAAAAATTCATGAAGTCAGATGAAATAAAATGTATGCTTAGTTTTCGTAGTTTATTTTCTATTGTTATACTATAAAAGTTATATGTCTGTTAACTATGTTAAGAAGTTTGAATATTGAAATTTGCTTAATGAAAATTTTTAGAGAGGATATTAAAATTTTTTCCATTATAATATTTAATGTTTACATTGTGATATCTCTTAATGGTAAATATTTATTTGTATATGTTTTAAAAATCTTAATTTTTAAGCTTTGTTCACGCAATTTTACATGCAACAACTTATAATTCATCAATTATCTGTCTTGTATCACATTTTTATCTACCATTAATTACTAACACGAAATATTTGGGTGTAGTTATAAACATCAGAACAAGTATAATTTTACCCTTAAAAATTTCGTGTGTTTATCGTGGTATTTTCATGTTTACTTTTCAAAAATAAATTGAAGAAAAACATCAGTAAACCATATGTTAAAAATTTTTTTTCAGTTGAAAATTATTAAATTTTTAGTAGTTTGACATAAATGGTATTTTCTATCGAAACTTCAAAAGCGTGTTATTAAATTTTAAGCTATATCTATATTTTTGCTCTAAATTTTTTAAAGAAAAGATATAAATTTCTGAGGGCATCTGTACATTAGAAACTTCCTTCAAATTCGTGTGGAAAAAAGATGAGTAAAGCTTATGAATGTGTAAAGTTAGCTTGAAAGCGAGAAAAAAACTTTATGTGAAAAAGAAGTAATGATGGGGGAGAATCTAGTTACACTCAAATTGTAGTCTGATTGTACACAAAAAAAAGTGGACAACTAATCAACATGTTAAATTAAATCCTAATATAATTACATTTATTTTATTCATAACTATTTCTGGTTTATATTTTTTAGCTTTTTAATTTTTTGAATTATATTTTAGGGAGGAAATGATGGCTGTAGCTGTAACTGAAACATTTAACTTTGTGATTGAAAATATTGCTGCTGATTTCAGTGAACACCAAAAAAGTAAATACAGTTATTTTAATAATGTATATTGTTAGAATATACATTAATTATGTTTACTAAAATAGCTTAAAACTAAATTTTTTTTTTACCCAAACTATGGTTCGAGAGTGTTGTATATAAAATTAAACTATTTAAATTTTTGATACCCTACTCCTTATAGTTAATGTCTGATTTTCATTTCTATAAATTTATCCCCTTTCAATACTTTTTTCTAACATAGAAAAATAGTTTTGAGTTAGGGTACCCAACTACCTTTTTTAAGCATACAAACATTTTTCTGCAACAATTGTTAAATTACCAAATCATAGTGTTAAATTATTATCATGTTTACAAAAGAGTGTTTTTTATAATCCATATTACTTTTATATATTGATTGTATGTTAAGATTACAATATTTTTTCTTGTGTTAAATGTGTCTAGCATCTTTTCATGTAACGTAGGGAAAGTATTACAAATAGATAATTTTTTTAGATTGTTGCTAAAATTTTTGGGGAGGGTAACATAAAAAGCTTCAACTATTCTTTTTACGTTATTACTTAATCAAAATTCTTCTTAATTTATTGTTCAAAAGTAAAGATTTTCTCACACTTAACTCTTCTTCTATATTTAGATCTCAAGTACGTATGAATTATCATTTTATAGTTATCCCTTTATTAACAGTGAGAATAAAGTTTTTTCCCTCAACTTCTTTTATGGACCAATTGTAATTAATCAGGTTTCCCTTTTTTCATGAGACGTAACATTTTATCTGGACAGTTTTGTGAGATCTTCCCTAATTTTTATTTCGGAGCACTTTGATTTTGTGTCACTTGGATGTTTGTTCTGTTATCAATAATGGTTAAAAAAAAACATTGATGTCCTGTTTGTTTCATTTTTTATTTTTATTGTATTTTTGTATCTTTCTTGAATTCTTTTTTCTTCATATGCTTTATTTTCAAATCAATTTCTTATTTTTTTTAGTGCCTCCCAAACTATTTTATTGATATATTTTGCTTTGGCTGTATTAAAACAATATTAAAAAGCGCTATCTTGCGGATTATAATTGTATTAGCGGACAACAAAGCAATATTTTTTCACTGTTTTATTTTCTGTTTTTTTTTAAGTAAAAGTTATTTTTAAATTTTTTTTTTCTTTCCTTGTTTTTTCTACCTTATATATATGTATTTTTCTTTCTTTCAAATTGTAACAATTTATATTTTATGTTATATTTTGCTCAAAGTTTGTTTTTGTTTTTTCTTTCAGTTTCTGAAAAATCTTTATCAATGTAAGTATATAAATAGTTTTTAAGTCTTTGATGCCTAGAATTTTTTTTTTATGTTCATTTGATTAAAATGTAAAAGTACCATTGTTTTCTTTCTATCTTTTCTCAGTGGAAAATGTGGTTATTATTCTGTTTCCAGAGACTGTAAAAGATATATTGCTAAAGTACTTCATTCAACAATTAAGGCATCCATAATGGCTTGGTGATTTTTTTTACAGTCCTTGAAATGAGCACCAAAATTTATAATTAAAATTTTAATTTACTAGCTTTCATTTTTAGTTATGACTTTAATAATAATAGCCTTAAAAGTTTATTCTATTGAATGTTTCCAAATTCATAAATATGCATTCTAAGATTATTGCACTTATTTGAATTTTGAGTCACTTAAAGTATAAAATAATCAAGTTAAAAAATTTTAATGGAATGAGAGTCATGTACAAGCAAATGTAGGTTTGAAACTCTCTTTTCTTAGCACTAATATCCTCAGGGTGTCAATTAAGTTCTACAAATTTGTAATTTTTTGTCTCCTATATTGCACAATTTTTGAGATAGAAAAACTAATTTTACAATTTTCCATATATAAACTTATAGCCTGTTTTACTGTTATACTTAAACACATCTTTTATAACTGTAACTGCAGCTGTTAGAAAGAGAATGGATCAGTTGGCGCCTTTGCAACATTTCTTGCAGCTTCGCTAACAAGTTTTCAAAAGCATACTATATGTTTGAGATTAAATATGTTCCAGGTCTTCACTGCTATTCAATGAAAAAATGCTGCTCATTAAAATATTTGTAAAAATTTTCTTAAATTAAAGAGCTATGCATTAGCTTTTATAAATATGATAAACCTTTCGTTTGAAGGGCTAAGTTGTTATTTTTTATTTTAGGTTGTCTTTTTTATTTGGATTTACTGCTGCTCAAGCATTAGATCTCATTGATAAAAAATGTATTTCCCATATTACTTCTCCAAGTGGTAGAGAGCTTTTCCAAGTTCAAAGAAATGTTACTGAATTCCATGTTTGCTTGAAAGACAGCAATTATTGCACTTGCCCATCCTTCATCTATAATGGTAAGCATTATTACTTTAAATTGCATGCTTTTATTTTTTATGTATTTATTCATTCTAACCTGTAATTTTCTTTTTGTATTTTTAACACAGTTGTGAAAAAGGATCAGTTTATGGTAACAATATTTTCTTTATTCACTTTTTTAATTATCTTCAATCATTTATTTACATTTCTAATGGCCTTTAACCGATTGCACCTTCTTTAAAAGAATGAACTATTAGTTAATTCTAAAACGCTTTTAAGTCCTTACTATTTTTCCTCTCTCAATAACATGATTATATGACTGGGCATATTCCGTTCACGCTGGATCAGATAACGCTGAATCAGTTAATGATTGTGAATAATAATCTTAAGTTGTCATTTATTTGGTTTACAGTTAAATGTCACACTGTTGTTACGTTCACATCCATCCCAAGACAATTATATGGTTGGGTGATAAAATAATTTGAACACAGCTTTCATACTTCTCTTAAAACAGTATTTCTTTTTGCAGCTATTATAACATTAAAAAAATGCACAAAGGGTTCAGACTTTTGAACATTATTCTGAATTATCTATTTGGACTATATTTTCCAATTGAGGCTACCTTTCATATAATGAGAGTCATTTCTTAAAATATCTCTACAAATTAATAAGAGGGTGAACCGTTAATATTGAATTTTCGAGTTCGGCAATTAAAAAGTATTGGTATACTTTATATTATATTTTGGTATCGCTATTTACATTGATAAGAAAAATGTTACAACACTTCTGTTGTGTTGTTGTACGCCCCCATTGGCCAGCAGTGCTAGACTAGGTTCATGACGTTATACACCCTCAAAAAATCCAACACCGTCAATGGATCATCTGCTAAATCCTGTTTGCTGAGCCCCAGGCACGCGAGGATGTGGTGAGGCGAAGCCTGGTCTGAAGAACAGCTTGTACAAATTTCTGAGTTCTTGGATTCTTCCGAAAATTTCATTAATTTAAGGCAGTGTTTCCCAAACTTATGACTTTTGTGTACCCTTTCTAAATTTTTCGTAAGGTTGTGTACCACTAATAAAAAAAATTAATGTATTTTTTTCTATAAAAAAATTGCACAAAAGTTAAAAATCACCACTGGCTGTTGACACCACTAATTATTAATTGTTAACTCTTCAAAAGAAGCCAGTAGAAAAATACGTAATCTTAAATTTTCATGGCTAGCTTTGTTTTTAAATAAAATTTTGTTGAAATTTTCGTTTGTTGTAAGATATTTCGCATAAGAACGCATACCCCCGCTAAACAGTTCCCGTACCCCTGGGGGTACGTGTACCACACTTTGGGAAACACTGATTTAAGGTGACCACTTCGAAAGCGGGCAAGAATAGTTACAATCACTTTTTTAGGAGGTAAATACACTGCTTAGTTTTGAAACTGGAATATTACAACAAATACTTTTTTCATAAAGTTAGCAAAGCAGTGTTCATATATCTTAACACTTCTTCTGTAATTAACCTTCAAGCACGCATGTTCAGCAATTTAACATGTGCTCACGTCTTTTTGCGATAGCCGTTATTTTACAATTTTTGGCACGGGAAGCGATAGAAATGAATGAATATTGGTTATAAATTTGGCAAGATATAAAAAATTAATCTTGTTATAAAAAGAAATGATGTTGCATTCAAATGAAAGTAAAATGTTTTTTTAATGCTTATATTAGTGAGGTAGAGAAGAAATGTTATATTTTATTATAAATAATTTGAAATTTATTAGTTAATAACTCTATTTTAAAATTCAAAATAGTTTTAATATTTATCATAGGGAAATATAAATAAGTAAAATAGGAAACCTTGGTAGATAAATGTAAGTTTAACATTACTTACTTCTGCAAGGAATTTTACTTTTATGAAACAAGTCAAGAAAATAAATAACTAGTTACATAAACTAATTTTAAACTAACTTTAATATTTTTATTTGTTGATAAAAAATTAAAAATAAGGGAAATAAAAGACTAGCAACTAAACAGAAGAGTAATAATAAAAAAATGTAATTCGAAAGAGATTTTTCAATGTTCGAAATTCACACTGCATTCCATGTAAATAATTTCGATAATCGAATGCCAACATGGAACATGCCATCATACAGGGCTGATCTCCGGAAAAAATCCGGATTTTTCGCTAACCGTGATCCGAAAGTTTCCGGAAATCAAATTTTCAAAGGTGGAACTTAAAAACACAGTTTATTTTATTTGTTTGTAAGGGGGAGCCAGATAAGCTAATGTTCTAGATTAATATTCATTTTTTATCAGTAAATAGTTATAATAATCATAAACTCAAGAAAGAAAGACATATTTGTAAATTTCAATTACTTCTCCAGGTCATCATAGGTATGTGTAAAATTTTAAATATATTTTAAGTAAACTAAGAAAGATTGAGAAAAAGGAAAAAAACCTTGTTTAAATTTTTTTCTAATTTTTTGATTTAAACTTTTTGTTAATTTTTTTTTTTTACTCAAGAAATTTTCCGGAATTTTGACTTGGGCTCACAATTACCCCTGATGATATCTTTCCCCTGAATCATTATCATCAGTGTCCGAAATATATTGTTTAGATTCTTTATTGATATTATTTATTTCTATATCTTTGTCTCTCAAATCTCTATCAATCTGAAATCTAAATGTTTTCCTTTTTCTTCATTGGACAATTCTCGAAGAATGCGGGAAAAATCACCCGATTGTATATATTTCTTTGCCATGAAAATTGAGATAAATATTATAGATTTGACATTATACAAATTAAAATAATGTCAATTATTAACAAAAAATTACGAAAAAATGAGAAAGGATTATTTTTCGAATGTTATGAACAAGCAACCACATAGCACAAAATCTCAATTAAAAATTGCTGCTGACTTCCTGTTGGCATATTTCATGATGTGTGGAAGGGTTGAAACGAGAAATAGAAATGACCTTTAGACATTATAATTGTGATATGCAAAAAAAGTGCATTAAAAACTGAATTTGTCATAAGATTTGCACAGACAAGTGCACTGGAAGGTTAAGACAACTTCAGCTGCATAGTTCCTTTTGCAATCAATCAAATTTTTGAATATGAATTTTCTTAATGAGCCGAATATTCTTAGTTCACTCTTTATTCCCATGAGAAATAGTTTTTTTTCTTTTCTGGCTATAAGGGATGCACATAAACAAATAGAAAAAGTTATGAAAAACTTCTCGCATGCGAAATATTTTCTGTGTTGAGCATGTGAAACAGATTTATGTTATATTTAAAAATATATAATTATTTTTTACGTTGCTTCATAGTTGAAATGAAAGAAAGGTCGACAGGTTTCAATCTTACAATACTCCTTGTTGACAAGATGTTGTCTTCAGGGAATTTTTTTAATTTTAGTGACCTACTTAATAATAAATGCTTTGTAATAGGTGTAATCACCATATATTCCTGTGTATAAGTCAACCAATGAAAATAAAAAAATTCTAAATATATATATATATTATTTAAATTTACAAACTTTTCTCAAGCCCAAGATTTTTTTACATTTTTTCTAAATATTAAGATACATTCGTCCACAAATGCATTAGATATGATACTAGACGCATGACAAATTGTGGTTTCAAATGTTATACCTTTTAAAAGTGTGGAATGTCATATTCCTCGGATGGGGTGAAAACGATTCTTGGTGGGATGAGGAAGAATCTATTGATCTGAAAGATTACTGCTAGCGTTATTAAATCTGATACAGATGATGTTGTGGAGTCTTTAAATGCTTGAGAATGAATTATTTTGACTTTTCCCATTCATAATTTTTTTTTTCTGGGAGTAATTTAAAGTATTTTATCTATAAAAAATCCTTATATGTAAAGAAAATGCAAAATTAACTTTATGTTACATATAAAAAATAGTTTTTTAGAGAGTTAAAGTGATACAAAGTTATTAATTTCTATCTCATTGTTCATAATGCATCAATATTTCCCTACCAACAAATGCATTTTAGAGTGCATCTAAGATGCTACACATCCTAAATGCACAATTAAAACCCATTAATATGACTTTTTTTACATAAGTCATTTTTATGGTATTCACTTATTATTGAATAGTAATTAAATTATATTGTTCAAAGAGATAAAAAAATATCACAATAATTTTGCCTAGTTATACTAGTATAAAGGTATTTAATGAAATTAAATTCATGAACTTGTTGAGTGATTATTATAAAAATCTTTAAATTTTAACATCAATATAAGTCAGGGCATTTGGTGATAGATATTTTATTTCGTAATAGAAATAACAGTTTGCATATTATTTTCAATTTGCCTTTTTTAGAAATGTAATTTTAAAGGATTGCTATAGTCAAAATTAATTTTATTACATCTCTTTTCGACATATTAACCTTCTGAACAATTAATCTAGTTTATTTTTAAAACTGTTTTGCTTTCCTGTCAAACGATTTGGGTACATTCCATATTTGTTCTAGAAGATTTGTTACAGCAGGCAGGGCAAGAATTTTATTCAAACTAGCTGAAGTGTTCAATGCTCAGAAAATTGATTAATTTTTGAAATACTCTGTAGTTAATGTTATGTTTCTTTTAAATAATGTAGTGTAAACACAAGTTGGCTGCTTCTATATGCTTTGCTATGGGTTTATGTAAAGAAGTTCAATATTCTGATGAAACAGTTTCTCTTATGCTGATTGGTTATTAAT
This sequence comes from Parasteatoda tepidariorum, assembly GCF_982258835.1. Classification (NCBI taxonomy): domain Eukaryota; kingdom Metazoa; phylum Arthropoda; class Arachnida; order Araneae; family Theridiidae; genus Parasteatoda; species Parasteatoda tepidariorum. Next base: position 16,931,139 of record NC_141762.1, read on the forward strand.
ATTTGTATATTGAAATTTAAATAAAATTTACCCTCTTTATGAAGAGAAAAAAACAGATTGTAAAATTTTCTTACTTACAATTATAAATAAATTTTAGTGATTTAACTTTATGTACTAAGTCTCATTTTTCAAGGCTTCCTAACAGTGGGAAAATAAAGGATATTTATCAAACAAAGCTAAAATTATGACATTTATTGCATATCAAAATTTGCAAATAACACAGAGCTACAAGCTTTCATTAAACAGACACTAAAGATAAATATATTCACCTATGTACATGAAATAAATAGGAACGAAATGGTGAATATCTGAATTAATATGGATAAAGAATATTAATACTGATTTAAAATACTACAGACATGTGATTCTCTTTAATTATGCAAATAAAAATAAACTAATAAATAGTTATACATAAGTTAACTTAATCAAATGAATATTTAAATTAACATATAATTAAGTTTATTTGTGTATTTAATGAAATTGGAAAATTCTACATTTCGTAATTATGCTTTAAAAAGAGTCAAATAATGCAAAAAGTTTAAGAATATGATCAGCTCCAGTTATCATGGTAATTGTTATAGAAAATAAACATTGCAATGAACATTCAATATATTACATATTTGCATGGTAAAACAAAGCACTGGGATTGATGATTGCATACTTATAAGTATATACACAATAACAAAAATTTACAAAAAGCTAACAACTTGCAATATGTTTTTAGAAAAACAGTGATTTGATGAGCTAGTGTGACCAGCACTGAATCATTACATTCAGTTAAAGCATTTTATTTTCACAAAAAAATAAATAGCTAAATCATTACCGACAACTTTGAAATCAATGTGTATTATTAATTTGATTTTTTAAATGGAGACATATTTTCTACTAACTTGTGGCAATTTGAGAAAAATTAATTGGAAAATACATAAAAACTGTCAAAGGTTATTATGTATTAATATCAACCTTTTGTTATTATGTAGGCTTAATTAGTGGAATAATTTCCAATCATGATAAATTTTTTTTAAAAAAGAATTTGTGCTTGAGTTTTTAATTAACGTTAGAACATGCAAAATTATCATTTCGAAATATTTTCATTATGTGCACATTGATTGCATGCACGTAACTCAGATATAAATTTAAAATAGTAAGCAACGAAACTTACCAGGTGCTTAAAATTTCAAGATTATGATAAATGAATGATAAAAATGCAACCAAAATTAAAAACATATTTAAAAGAGTCCTATACTGAACCCACATAAATGCAATTTAATGACCATTGCTTATGTTTCCATATGTTTTTAATTTATTTTTACCAGTTTTACAAATATAAGATTTTAGATGTATTTTTAAGAAACTGAATATTTTAAGTTAAATTAAAACGTTTTTAACATATGTAAAAAAAACTTTGGAATGGATCACTGATTTATTTATAAGAGCAGTAACTATTTAAGTGAATCTTTGATTTTTAATCAATTTAATTGGGTATATTTGCCGTCTTTTGCAGTTTTTAAGCAATTATACTGCAACTGTTCACATATTTTAAATGCAAAAAATCACACAAATTTTATACCTCTTTTAAACTTACATATATACATGCACTTTCTGCCAAAATGAGAAAAGAATTACTATTAAAAACCTAAGATAAAAAATCAATTACAACTTGTATAAACATATCTTGTTTATAACAAGACTTCAATTCAAAATTATTAAAAAAAATATATCTTTACCGTATGAACACATACTTATAATCACAGATATTGCTCTCATTTTGAAAGCTAATAAATGTATTATAAATAGCAATAAGTTTTGTTTCAAAAATTAGACCTCCTTCAGAAGGGAATCAAAAATATAAAACTCTTGTTTTTTTTTTTATCACAAACATCATTAGAAAAGTTCAATCAATATTAAATCAATTTCTTCAAAGTTTTGGCATTCTAGCTGTATGCACCCTTGCAAATAGTTCCATATTTAGGACACATATTTTGACTAGAACATTGGCAGACAAGTAGAAATCCATTCACAGAAGCCAGTCACTGTATGCACATACACTTAACACTTGTGAAGAAAAAAGATATCTCATGTTTCAAAATGTTTGTAAATTTGTGTGACATATGTCATTATGGATTGCCAATCTGGTCGTTCTTGTGAAATCAAGTCATTGATATTCTGAAAGAAAAAGAAAACATGCAATTTTGTTTTAATTTATCTACATGACAAAATTTCTCTACTAATTGGATCTAATAAATTGTAATAAATTGTCTGTAAAATTTTTCCATATTTTGATCAATTTTTTTAATTCCAAGTAATATTTAATGTACAGCAATAAAGCATTCATTATATAATCTATTATAGGCCAGGGGCATCATGAAGGTTAAGGATTCACTATCTCTTGATCAACAAGCATGATGGTGGTATTATATACTACCAATATTTACTTCCCAGACGCAGGCAAACTGATGCTTCTTGATCCGAAGCTGGTTTGGCTTTAACCATCAGACTCCAGTTTTTCAGATTCACAGCTCAGTATTGCTTTAACCACTGACCTATCACTAATTTATAGTAATATTGATGGTTAAAAATGAATATCTTATAAATCGATGTTTTGATGAGGGATGTTGTGTGAAATTTTGAATGAAGAACTTTAACTGATTCTTTAGCGTTTCAATAAAACCATTTTCATGTAAAAAAAAAAAAAAGAAATTTTTTTTTTAAAAACAACTAAAATTTTATTATTTAAAAAAATTTTTCCAATAAAATCCTTCAATGTTAAAAAATTAACAATATTTAGACATTAAGAAATATTTTCAACTTAGTTAAGAGAAAAAAAATTGTATGGTTTAATATAAATTATGAATTGAAAATGCTTGTTAATCAGGTGTGATTGTGAGCCCAATTAAAAATTCTGAGTAAAATCATTAATGACGCATTTCAAAAAATTAATGTCTTTATAAATTTAAATCATTGATATTTTCCCAACGTAAAATTCTATATAAATTATATGCAGCATAATTTAAATTCATAATTATGTATTTAGTTTACTTTTATCTCTAATCACATTTATTATCTACCAGAAAAAAATATTTACAAATGAAAGAGATGCCAAATATACATTCTAGTCTAATATTTTTAAATAAAATATACAAGCATTATACATTAATGTGATAGATGATTTCTGTAAATTTCTGGACTTTGGATTTCCGGAAATTTCGGGATCGCAGTTAGCGAAAAATCTGGAAATATGGATTTTTCCCAGAGCACAATCATCTCTGGTTAATAGTCCTTTGTTTCCAAAAAAACAAAGGGCTATTAAAAACTATAAGTACTGTTAGAAACAGTAAAATTCAATGATTTTTGTTTTAAAATTATTACAGCACATAAATAAACTAATAAATAATGATAGTTGAAGAATTTAAAACTTATTGGCATGTTTGAATTGAGTAATTTTTAGAGAGATTTATATTTCTTTTTAAATAGATAAAAACCTTTCTAACCCCATATTATTTTTAGTGAAAGTAGCTTACTAATTAGAGGGTTAAAAAAAGCATTAAAACAAACCATGAAAATTTTAAATTCAATCATATTTCATCAGCATTTTGTAATGATATAATTATTTTTTAATATTTACTATAAAGATATAAAAAATCAACACTAGTAACCTGAAATTATTTCAGAGTGGCATTCAAATTATAATTTTTTTATTTTTTACATTTGAATTAGACTACGGAGAAAGGAATACACTCACAAAATTAAAGTTTTACAACTGAGTTTTTATTTTTTATAAATGGTTTGGTTGCTTTTTTCCCCATGGTCTAATGGATATCTAAAGTATTATAGTTCATTCTGGGAATAGCATCATTTATTTTTATAAAACAGAGATAAACACAATCATAATAAATCTACAAAACACAAATTGTTGTAAAGTTCAAGATTTTTTTAAATTTACTCACTAAAGTAGTTGTTATTCCAACTGATTCAGCAGCTTGAAAAGCTAAAGTGAAATTTCTTCTCTGTAAATTGAACAAAATTAATAAGTCAAAATGTTTCAAAAGAGTTCCATTAAACTCAGCAATATGCATTTAAAGAAAAGAAAACACTAAAACTTATACCTTATCTCTGCTGTCAAGTTCATCATATGGAACCATATTAGGTAAATATGAATGCATTATAGCGCAAAATGCCAATCCATCATTCCAGCTACTACTGAAGTTTGTAATATCAATTCCCTGTAAAAGAATATTTCTCTAGTCTTATATTTGCTTTAAATAAGGAATAAAGAAACCTAAAACTTATATCAAAATCATAGTACCAATTACATAATCATAAACAATTAATAAGATTAAAATTAATCTTCTCTTGCTTTATTCTAAGAAAGGAAATGCACACGTAAAAAAAATATAGGTCATAAGTCATCAAATTGATTGTTCAACAATCCATGAATGTGAAATCCAAGAAATTTGACAATTTTGCATATATAACATTTTTGAATACTGAATTGCTGCTAATTCAAAACAAAGATTATTTTAAGTATTTGAATTTAGAAAAAAAAAATATGATTAATAAATTTTATAAAGAGGACTGTTTAGACTTAGTTTTAGAATTCAGAATAAAATGACTTTATAATGAAATGTAAATAAATATTAAAAAATATATTGATGTATAATCGCCTGGAATTATCCCATTTGCTCAATGAGGTCCAAGTTTTTTTTGGTCACCCTATATTTGCCATTTGGTACACTATGTAAAAAAACTACTTAAAGTAACACATTGAAACATTTTTTATTTAATAAAAACAATATATTCTACAAGCTAAACATATTTCCTCTTCATATCCATCTTAATTTCTTAAAAATTAATGTTGCACCAAAACATTAAAAATAAAAAACAAAATCGTGCAAAGTTGTTAAAATAAATTTAGTCTAATTTTTTCACGATAATTTATTTTATTTTATAGCCGTCACTGAGCAGCTGTCCCAATTTTTGAGTTTACCACTACTAATGTTCAACTTGGTAGACTTGTAGTTATGAACGTAAGGGAACTCTTGGATCAAGTATTGGGAGAAAATTTCCTTCGTTGGTTGGTGTAGTCATATCTCATGGTGTGCTTTAATAGTCTTAGCTATCTCTATGGCATTAAATGAATAAAAATCTTCTGTAGGGTAGTTTAAGGGGTGAAGGCCTGCAGCGACTGCAGGGCAGTCAAAAACATGATATGGTGTGAGTTCCACATTAAGGCAGTTGCCACAGTTTTGATATTTTTTAGTCCCATCTCATCTGTAGAGATTTTCGTGTTTTTATGATGTTTTGTTTTTAGTCTGATGAGAATGGTGGCTGTCTTTCTGTTGATGTCAAGATTAGTTACTTGATCGTGGCTTTGATTTTTAAGGGGGGGGAATAGTCTTGATTTTGCAAAAGCATTTGCCTCTGCCAGTGTAGTTGGGATTGTATTTTGATTGAGATCTCTGGCATTTTTAGCCAAGGAATCAGCTATTTCATAGAACTCAAGGTTCACATGGGTGGGGATCCACTATTTTCCTTCGCACAGGACTTTTTTGATGTAACTAACTCGTATTTGCTTTACATGGGGAAGAAAGGCACAAAATTCTCCAAAGGTTAGCCTGACGACAAGCAGGTTCTAATTCATTATCCATCTACCACTAAAGATATTTTACGTCAGCACTGTGGTTGGTGCGAGCTATGCACAGAATTCGTTTCGACCAGCCATGGCTGAGATCCGAACCAGGATCACCTGATTGGGAGGCTAGTGCTCTCTCCCCTGAACCAAAGATGGTAAAATAACATTTTAAATAAAATACTTTATAATATTGATATTTTTCTTCAGGGTGCGTAGCCAAATCTTTGAATAAAAAATAAGCACTTTTTAAAAACTTTTTAAGCACTTTACAAAAATTTTCAAGCACTCAAAAAATCCATATTCGATCAATGATATTATTGAAAAACAAAAACTTTTTATGAACAGTTTTAGCATTGAAAAAAATCAAAAAAGATAGGAGCGTAAATCGAAACAATCATGACTTTCCCACATCACCGAGTGTTTCCCACATCACCCACTGAACTCAGAACAAAAGTACCCTTACCCCCTACGTCAAAAAAGGTGTTAGAAGTAAAATAAAATAAACAAGAATAAAATTAAAATAAATGAAAAAAGAAAACATTTCATAAGGATCTGATATTCTCTATCTGAATTGGAGCACTCGGGTTTTGGTTACAAGTGTGCGCGCATGCGCAAGTCATAACGTGGGTACGACATGAAGTCCGCGTTAATGATTACGTAGCAAACTCCCCATTTTTCGTGAAATGCATGGGATCCACCAGACATCACTGAAGGGGGAAAAAAATTATTCGGAAAAATAGCACTTTTTAAAAACGCAAGCTGAAAAAGAAACCTTTAAAAGCTTTTAAAAACGAAATCTCCAAAAAAGCACCTTTAAGTACTTTTTACAAACGCTACGCACCCTGTTCTTGTACTCATCCTACACTTAATGAGAAAAAAAAACATGAACTGGAAATTTTAAGATTTTTACCCGGGAAATTTGAAACCCGATTAGAGTGGCCACCCTGTAATTGCATACAACAGCAGCAAAAAAGAAGCTTAACCCAATAGAGTTAAAGAAAAGTATTATTACAATACTCCTCACTAATTATTTTTAAAACTTAAAGTATTAAGAGAAAAATTAAAAATTTATTAAACTTATAAGCTATATCATGGTAATCAGAAATACAGTGCCAGACTAAATTATTTGACTATTTAGATTTGTTATTTGATTGAATAAAACTTTACATAAAAGATGCTTCATAAATTTTTAAATACAAGCCTTTTATAATTAACATTTAACATAGAACGACATTTATGACAACATTTAGAGTTGTTACATAATATTAAATAACCTTCTTATAGAGTGAATGCACTTTCACAAAGCTTAAAAATTTGTACATGAGCTGACATGAATAACAAAAACACATTATTTTTTTAAAAAGACTTCGACGAAATGAAAATAAATGTTATTTTTTTAATTAATTTTTAGGGTTTAGCATTATTACACAATGAAATATTTTATATAAATTACAGCATTTACAAATGTATAACTGAATATTCGGGAGCAGAAAAGACAACTATTTCTCAATTGATAAATTGCTTTCAATAAACTGAACAAAATAGAAACAAAGAATAAGTATTTCTAGGAACATCAATATTTGGTTATACCATGAATTACACAACTTTTGGATTGTGCTGTACTAGTAAAAAACATTTAAAATATTCTACTCAGACAATATACATACCTTATATCCCAATGTTTTATTTTGACACCATTTCAACAAAGCATTTCTCTTAGAACCTCCACCTTTTACAAGAGAAGATAATGGATCCTTTTTTTCAACAATGTCTCTATAGTATAAATAGAACAATTTTAGTTTATTTAAATAAATAGTACATTTAAAATAAATCAATAAAACTTCCATTTTTTTAAAAGAGTTTAAAAAATTGCCCCAAGAAAATAAATTCGATTAATATAACTGAGTTCATAATGGCAATATACTGTTCATTTCTGATCTAAATATCTAATATTTAAAATTTTTTCTTTTTTTTTAAATACACACACCTTTGCTAATTACATTTTATAATAAATATTAGGTTCAATGAACTCTTTTGAGTTCATTTGGAATAACTAAATAAATATGAATTAAAATTTACCCGTAGCTATTCCTCCGTATGGGATCTAGCTTGCTGGATAGAATAGATACTGGATGAGCAGGCAGAGGTTTCAAAGAGTCCACATCTCCTCTGTTAGAAAGCGAATGCTGTTCTCCAGATAAGGTACCATTGTTTATAGCTATATGGTTAAGATTTTCATTAGTCGTTTTTTTAGATGGCCGTGTACTCTGAGATGCTGTTTTAACATCTTTGGGGAGAGAATCAGCAGAGGAGCGAATACTTGGCTGAAAAGTTAAATAAATATGTTAAATACATCAAAAATCTGGAAAAATGTAATATCTCTGCAAGGAACATAATTATATTTAAATAAGAATGCGAAATCATTAATAATTACATAACACAAATTAAAAAAGTGCACTGAAACAATGTAACAATTGTAATTGAAAATGTAACAATTATCAATAAAAAATTAATCCTATTTTATTTAGATAAAAAAAAACACATGGGAGATCAGTGAAGAAATGAAAATAAAATTGAAATTAAATATTTTCATTAACCCCCTTAACGATCCGTTAATTTTCAAGAAAACGGTCACAAAAGTGCCTATTTTTTAATACACTTATTTGATTAGTGATGCCATCTAATTTAAAATAAACTAACTATCTACAATTAACTTACAAATATCCTGGTGCTGCTGCCTGGTGTTTAAAATGAGAAATAAAATGTTTTCCAGGAAAAAGAAACAAATTAGTTTTATTCTTATTGACGCGTTACTACTGAACAATCCAGCCCGGAAATTTCACGGGAGCGAGAAATAGCGGGCGAAACCTCACCCCGTCATTTTTATGTGAGTGAGAAGGAAGGGGTTAAGAAACATTAAAAAAAAAATTTGTGGATAAAGTTAAAAAAATTAATACTTTCTAGTTACATAAAAAAAAATAATGCAAAATATTATTCATAATTTATATGAGACCATTACAAACTGCAGAATAGAATTTCAAAAATACTACTTAAAAGAAATATTCATAATATTAATTGAAATCAGGGATAGGATTTCAGCCAGGACACTAAAAAATTTGGACAAAAAGGAAGGAACGAAAAATGACCAATACAATTGTTTAGCAATAAGTATTAATACAATAGTTTAAATTTAACAAATTAAATTTAACATATAGTACCAGAAAGCTATTTTTTTCCTCCTAATTAAAATAGCTAATTTTTCCCTCAAAATGAAATAGCTAGAAATTTTCCAAATTCCTTTAATTTTTTACATTATATTTATCAATCTAGTGGTAGCTTTTAGTGCTTACGCTACTGGGAAAAGTTGACTCGACATTTCAATGCTTCAGTGGGTTGATAAAATGGCTACGAAGCATATTTGGTGTCTGAACATTGAGTGTTCTGCATTCAGCTATCCACCCAACCAGAACATATCCTACAACCAAAAGCTCAAGGTCAAGAAAAGTATGATGGGTAAAATAGGCCTTGGCCCCTGGACTGTTACACATATGAGTATAAGTTTTAGACTAAAAAAAAACTTGCAACAGGCATAACTTATTTTTATGAGCCTTTCTTTGATGTAGACATTTTTATCGCAATATACTTCAAATACAAAAGTTAAAATGAATTTGTAGTGAAAGAAAAACTTTAATTAATGCATTTAGTATGTATTAATAATATTTTTAGCATTTGAATTTAATAATACTATAAATAAAGGATTTTATTTACAAAAAAATTGTATTTTTTAAGCTATTTTTTAGAACAATATAAATTATATTTGAATAACAAAACAAGTATTTGTACTTACGGTAATATACACATCATTACTATTGTTCATCAGAATGGTATTAGTATTTAATCTTGTTTCAGAAGCTATACTATTGAGGCTACTGGAAGATGAACTACAACTGCTACTAGGACCTGTATAATCATTGTAATAGTTTTTTTTAATACAATTTGAATAATATTTAACTTAACAATAATATAGAAAAAAAAAAGTTTTTTTTTCACCTTGTCCTTTTGCATGCTTTGTAGCATTTTCTATAGACTCAATAAGTGAGCGAACTGATAATTGATTAGCTCCTCTATCTGCTCTTTTGGTAGAAGACAATTGCCTGCGTGTAGTGTTATTAAGGTCTTTTTCGACATTGGATATAACATTTACATCAGCATTGAATTTTAAGTTGGTTTTGGAGAATGTTGGAGATTGAGGCTCTGATTTTATCTAAAGTTTAAGACACAAAGATAATAAATATTTAAATATCTAGCATGCAGGCAGAAAAAAACAAAAGCATATGTAACATACATAAGAAAAAGGTGAAGTAAAATTGAAACTAAATGGAATCGTCTGATAATGAAAGCAGAAGTTCTTATCAGGGTGTAATGCTTTTGCAAACGAATATATATATATATATATATATATATATATATATATATATAAATAATACTCTCTAACTATAGAATATAATTAAAGATGTACATACAGTGCAGTCACAATTTTAAATATGTTGAAAATGACAGAAGACAGTCACACAGTGATGCAAAATAAAAATCAGGACAATTTTTTAATACAATATGCACCTACTAGAAGACTACTTTTAAAAAGGGAAATAAAGAACTGGAAAAAATATATATAATGTAATCTCCACTGCTTCAAAAAAAAAAAATAATAATAATAATAAAAATAAATAAAAAAAAAAACTTCACAGAATTAAAAAAAAAAATTAAGACAGTGTTGCCACTCAAATCTGGAAAAGAAAAAATTCCATGTACATCAGGGCGTCCCCGAGGACGGCTTGTCCAACAAAGTACCCGTCCTCCTTTGAAACTAACCCGTAGCTTCTAAATAAATAAAAATATAATTTTCTCTTATTTATTACAAACACTTATATAAATTGCGCAATGAATTAGTAGTTACTAGGATTACGAATACTAGGTTACTAATAGTAACCTAGTATTTCTTTTATGAAATAATTTAAATGACAAAGGTCAAGTTATTTGGAATGTCAATTTATCCGAGGGTACTGCATTTTTTAAATGAATCAAATAAGACGTTTGCCAGTTCCACAATCAAGCCAATGATTTACAGAGGTTTCTGCACAGAAATCTGAAAGAGGTTTTCCATTTAGGTAGATGTTCATAATTGCGTTTAACGCTTCTTGTTTAAGACCAGTACGTAATGTGTTTTTTTGTAAGTTCATTGCTGAAAAACCCCTTCAAAATTCCCAGTTATTTTAAGTGATTTTTAAATTCCCTGTATTTGCCAGGTTTTCCCTGTGCAGTGGCAAAACAAGCTGGTCAAAAATGTTGCTTTTTTTATTTTTAAAAAAAGGTGATTTCAGGCAAGCGTATGTACAATGAGAAATCTTGAAACCTGAAATTTTGCAACTTAAATAGATTCCTTAATAGAAAGATAGATCAAAATAAGTTTAAAATAAAATTTATTAGTTATTTTCATGAAACAATAAATAATTCCAAAACTAAATCATACATAATTTACATACTAAAGAATACATTGATACAAAGATTAAAAGAAAAAAAAGCTAAGATATAAGATTCAATTAAAAACCTGAATGATTTTTTTAAAATTCCCATGTTCACTGAAATAGAATGTCCAAAACAAAACAAAAATAAATAAAATATAAATAAAAAAAAGAAGCATAAGTCGGTAGAAATCAGGACAAGTGAGTACAGAGTATTTTTAGGCAGGAGTATGAAAGCAACTATGAATCCTGCAGAAGATGAAAAATTCCTGACGACCTGCCTGAAAACTTTTATGAAAATATATAAGATATAGCAATTCTCAACCTGTTATGTATATAAAACATGGGAATTCTAAAACTGTAATGCAGAAAATTTTCAACCTGTTATCATATAAGACAATGGAGTTTTCAATTTATTATGCATTCAAAATGTAGGCATTCTTTAACTGTTATGCAGGAAAGCTAATAACAAATGTAAATAATTTCTAGCAAACAGTAAGTTACACAAGAGACAATTGAATTATTTACTCCTGCCACAAAATAAACGAGACATTTTCCAAGGTTGGTGGATATTTTTGTAAGTTTTGATCACATTTTCAGAATTCACTGAGTTCCTGGTTCTTTTTTTAAATATTGATATAAGCACTGATATTTATTATGAGAAAGTAATTTTATCCATTCAAAAAATCTATTAATATTCAAATTAACTTACTCTCAAAGACTTGATTTCTGCTTCTAGACTAGCATTTTTCTCACTTAACTGTTTGTTTTCATTAGTTAGACGTTCAACATCTTGCTGAGCTTCATTACTAAAATCATTTGCAACTCTTACAGTGGTTAATAAATCAGTCTGAAATCTGTTCCATTCCTCAATCTATAACCAATAAAAAGAAGTATAAATACTGAACAAAGTTGTCACAGAATATACAGCACTTAAAATAGTTCTAAAAAGTAAGATACAGTTACAAGTGAAATCACTTCCTTTGAAAAAAGGGATATATAGAGCAACAGTTTTCAAAGGGTGTTCTGCAGAACCTTAAGGCACGGCAGACTTAGGGCATTTTTTAAACAGTTTTTTTAACGTTTTAAAATTTGCAATTATATTAGGATCCAATGAACAATAAATTATTTACTTTCTATTTTGCGAGTCGTTACAAATTATTTTTAAAAAGGAAAAAAAACTTATTTTTTCTAATTATATTGTATTGAAAATATTTTTATAAGGACATGCACTAATAATTCTCTTTGCGCTTTTCGAATTAAAATAAAATAATAAGATTTGTTGATAAAGAAATATGTTTTTCTACAAAGTAAATAATTTTAGAGTATCTCAATGCCAAAAATAGTGCCAACTACTTTACATCAAAGTATTGTAATGAAATACCATACTCAGGAAAACCTAGACAGACAAAATAGGAAAAATATGATAAAACTATTAAAATATTTCATTCTTCCTATTTATTTTAAAAATTACACCATCTTTTATTGATTATTAACGTTCACAGTTGTCTTTATATATTTTAATTAGGGTTTTGCTGAAAGAAGATTGATCATTTAGGGTTCTTTAGCCAAAAAAAATTGGGAACTGTTGACATAGAGAATACAGAGGAAAATTTTAAATAGTAAAACTTTTTGTCACGTTATGATTGAGACATGTAAAGGAGGGCAAAACTAGGACATATCTATAGCATGCTAGCTTGAACATTTTTTTCACTAAATTTATTTCTACATATTTTTAACTATAGATATTTTTAACTACAGTAGGAAACCGATTATCCGGAACGATCGGGACCATCGCTATTCCGGATAACTGATTTTTCCGGTTTTCTGAATCGCTACAAAAAGCCGTTTTTTTATTGTTAAACCCAACTAAAAAATAAAAATTTTTGGAAACAATCTTAAAAACAAGAAAAAACGATGAAGTAATACACTAATGATTATTTCCAAAATGATGGTAAGGTGAACATCTTTCAAAAAAGAAAGAAAAATCCTAAAATCTTATGAGGAAAAAAATTTTTTTTTTTTAAATGGCGGGAAAATTTATCGAATTTCGTTCCGGTTTTTTGGTTTTCCGGTTTTCTGATTTCCGGATAACGGGTTCTGTACTGTACATATTTTTTTCTATATTGTAATAACATGAGTAACTTACTATAGCTATTTCTTTATGTTTTATTACAGTTTCACTAAATAATGACCATCAAAAGAAAAAAGAATTTTTATTAAATCTAGTTGCTTTTATTTTTTACTCACTTTTGCTGACTAGCATTGTTCTAACACTTGTCATTTTCAATCTTTAAAATATTTTCTAAAAAATTATACTTAATCTGGTATGTGGGATGCTTCCAATTACTAACTATTACATTGAATTATAACACAGGGTGCGTAGCCAAATCTTTGAATCAAAAATAAGCACTTTTTAAAAACTTTTCAAGCACTTTACGAAAATTTTCAAGCACTCAAAAAATTCATATTCAATCAGTGATATCATTGAAAAACAAAAACTTTTTATAAACAGTTTTAGCGTTAAAAAAAACCCCAAAAAGAAACAGACGTAAATCGAAACAATCAGTACTTTCCCACATCATCAAGTGAATTCAACTTGATCCTGAACTCAGAACAAAAGTACCCGTACCCCTTACGTCGAAAAAGTGTTAGAAGTAAAATAAAATAAACAATAATAAAATTAAAATAAATTAAAAAGAAAAACATTTCATAAGGATCTGATATTCTCCATCCGAATTGGAGCACTCGGGTTTCGGTTTCAAGTGTGCGTGCATGTGCAAGTAACGTGCATAACGTGGGTACGACATGAAGTCAGCATGAATGATTACGTAGCAAACACCCCATTTTTCGTGAAATGCATGGGATCCACCAGATATCACTGAAGGGAAAAAAAGCACTTTTTAAAAACGCCAGCTGAAAAAATGCACCTTTAAAAGCTTTTAAAAACGAAATCCCCCAAAAAAGCATCTTTAAGTACTTTTTACAAACGCTACGCACCCTGTAACACATTAATAAGCTAAATTTTCTTGCTCACAAGAGTTTTTTTAAAATTTAGTTTAAAAAAATTAAATGATATTTTGAAAGCATATATTTACCTTCTTAAGTTCGCAGAATTATAAAACATTATTTGTTAAATTTAACAAATAATTCAGAATAACATGAAACCATTTAAAAATTTTATTGTAACAGAAGTTTTTGCGCTACTCATGTCGCTTTAGCTTTGTATATATATATATATATATATATATATATATATATATATATATATATATATATATATATATACAAACACACATACATACAGATAGATAGATAGATATTAATGAGAAAACTAAATAAAATTAAACTATTTGTAGCTTGAATAAAAGGCCGAGATGATTATACTAAAAAAGTTTCTTTTAATAAACTAGTTGTTAGAAGTAAATAAATGTTACCTCTTCTTTGTGTTTTTTCTTCAATTCTTCCAATTCTTTTTGAGTCTGTGTAAGTTGAGAAGCTGTTTCATTAACAGCTTTTTGAAGTTCACCCACAGTAGATTTCAAGTGTCTCTTATCTTCTAAGTGATGCTGAGAGGTTAGCTTTGTCTGTTGCAATGCATCTTGCAGTGTTTCCATTTCTTTGGATAACAACTCCTTCTCTGCTGTTATTTGTTGCAATCGATATTCCATATCTGTTATTTCTTTATGAGCATTATTTTTGGCAACCTGTTATTAATCGAAAACAAATTAACTAAATATTCTTCCACATTTTGACATAAATTAATTAGAAGTACTCTTATTTTTCAGTTATTTGTCGCAATCGAGGTTCCCTATCTGTCATTAATAAAAACAAATTAAACAACAAGTAAAAAAAAAAATTCGCAAAACGTCAGGAAAATTATTACAAAGCTGAACTGAACAATTGCATTGATTATTTAAATTCAAAATTAACACGATTTGTGTCCATAGTACTTCTTCAGGGACAGTTTTAAAAATGCATAAGATCACGTGAAATACTATTTTACATTTTAACATAAATTATTTCAAAGCACTCTTTTTTGTTAAAATATTATTAACACTATAAACTATCACTAAATATTATTAACACTATTTACAATAAAAAAGACTAGATTAATGCTTGATAAGTCTGCCTACATAGTAATTTTACATAACGTTAAAAAAGAACAGTTCTATGTTACCTAATTTGTATTTCGGTAGATAATTTAGTAAATGCAATCATAAATTTTTACTAAAATATAATTTCTTCTGCTTTTCGAAGGGAACTGTCATAATTCCAGATTTTGATATTTTCTATTTTTCATTTTGCACTGTGTTCTAAAATTCACTGCATTGTATGCAAATCTATAAAATATTATTGAAAAATGAGGATTAATAACTGTAAAGTTAACTACTCAAGTAAACAGATTATTTAGCTTGATTACTATTTTAGATAAATGGTTTTATTTACAGGACAGTATATGGCTGTCTAATAATAACCAACTTCTATTCTTTAAACAAAGAAAATCTATAAATTCTATAAAATTAAAGACTTATCATTTTTGAAATTCAAATGTTTACCAGTGTTTTCCCTAAGTGTCTTTAGAAGGGCAGCCTGCCCGGCTGCCTTTTGATCCTTATAAATGCATCCTCCTTGTCCTTTTTGTAAAAATAAGCTGCTATTCCTTAAAATCTCTGCCTTTTTATTTTATTTCTTCAGGAAAAGATTTTCCTAACCACCTGTTTTAGAGAGAGTCTATTTCTGATTTATTTTGTTACGGATAATTACTTAACTTTAATTTTTAATTTCATTCCTTCATTTTAGTAAGATTTTTCTTATGTTGTCTAGTTATATAGCTGAAATTTGCATGAAATTCAGTTCTAGAGATATTAACATTCTTTACTTGGGAGGTGATTTTAAGTTTTACCATTATTATTATTTTTTTTTAAATAAATATCGTTTTATTTAAAAATACACCTTTAAAAGTTCATTTTCTCATAACTTTCAGTTTGAAATGTAAAAAAAGCTTTAAAGTTGTTTATCAATTAATCCCTTATTTTAAGTTTTAAATTTTTTTTTTTTAAGAAAATTTATATTAAGAGATTGGCTGTTAGCTTGTCTTTAACTATTTTCAAAAGCTTTGTCTGTTATTATCAGAATTACTTTGTGAAATGTACACATAAAATAGTATAAAAAGGTAATTTAAAAATTTAGGATTAACTTCAGTTATTACATATTTTGATAAATCTTAATGGCGTTAAGCAAGTGTCCTTTCAAAACTCAAAGTTCCTTTTTCTGCGAGTAAGCGCCCTGCTCTTTTTTATTCCTAGGGAGAACTCTGTGTTTACTAGCATTTTAAACCCATGTGTTTAATTCAGCATAATAAGTTAAATTATGTTTTAAGTTTTTATTAAATGAATAAAAAATAATCTTATTCTCGTTTAGTCTATTATATTAATTTTTTAAAAAAAAAAAAATAACTCATCAACATTTAAGTGTTTCACTTATAAAATATTCATTATGATAGAATATATTAAATTACTTATGTTTATGTAAAATCCTTATTCAAGAACTACATTAAAAAAATTTGTTACATTTTCATTTAGCAAAATACCCAAATTTTAATAAATCTTTATTGTTTATTATAAATGGATGGATGTGCATGCATCTGGTAATAATGATAAAAAGTTAGAATTTATCAAACTGTAGGCAGTTTGAAAAAAATGTAAAAGGGTCATTTTTTTCCTTACCTTATTAGAGTTAACCTCTTGATTGCAAAGCTAAGACAATAAAAAATTTCTTATTACAGAGGAAAAATAAGAATTTTAAAATTTCACTCACAAATATGGGATGTTCTCCCTCAAGCTATATTTGAAGTGAAATTAATGACATAAAAATTACTAGACAAAACACAACACGTGGGAGTACATCACATCAAGGAGTAATGTTAATAGCTTAAAAAATTAAATTATTCTTCCATGTTTGTGAAGATAAATTTTTTATTTAAGAGCCATTTAATAATTTTACTTAAACTAACACAGGGGTACATGTTTGATTGCTGGATAAAAATTCCCTATCTCTCCAAAGCCACAATTAAAGGTCCCACTCACTTAAAAAAAAATTGTAGCAATTTAAGTATCAGGAGAATCTAGGTTTTTTTTTTATCAGAAAAAAACTTTGTAGCAGGTAAACAGAAATACCATCGTAAAAAAATATTTTTTTTTGTTATCAATTAATCACAATTATAATTATTTTATTTGCCTGAACACATAACATTGGTACACATAACATATTCAATAAAACTTTAAAAGCATGAAAGTATAAAAGTTAATATACATCCTTACATAATCCTTACCACTCCTTTTATTACCACAAGCAACAATACATGCTTTGTACCTGGTTGCTTCTAAAAATTTAAAATTATTTAGGGCATTTATAAAAAAAATTTCTGAAAAGAAAAAGAAGCTTGAAATTTTTTATTCATTTACAGGTTTTTGACCCATTTTATTTTCTCAGAGATTTCTCTCTCTCTCTCTCTTTAAACAGGGTGCGTAGCCAGATTTTTTAACAAAAAATAAGCACCTTTTAAGTACTCAAAAAATATTTTTAATCACTTTCCAATTTTCTAGAGAAAATTGTGTAAATCACGCATTTTTTGTAATTTACGACGACAATTGACATGGCTAAGAAAAAAATTCTCTTTTTAAAAGATAGAAAATTAAGCACTTTTTACAAACCCTGAAATAAAAAATATAAGCACCATTAAAAGATGCTACGCACCCTGTTTAAGCTAATTTCAAATGTTCTGAAATAACCAGATTTTCTCTGATGTGTATGAACATAATACAGAATCAAAGCATTTGTTTGAACAATAGAAAAATGGTAGAAAATTAATCAACACAACTAAAAAGTAAAAAAAAATAATAATAATAAAATCAAATAACTACCATATTTTCTTCTTGCAACTGTTGAAGCTGGTCTTTGTATCGTGTCACCTCTCTTTGACTAAGAGCTAACTGTTCCTGCAAGCGGACTGCTCTTTCCTCCACTTTTTCTTTGTCTTTACGAGTTTCCTGAAGTAAAGCATTCAATTCAGATGTAGCTCCAGCTTCTCTTTCTTTCTCAAGCTCAGAAACCTATAGATATTTTTAAGAAAAAAAGTATCAATATGGTATAGTTCTTTCTCATTGAAATGAAAAAAAAAAAAAAAATACATACCTATGTTATTAACACTTGAAAAAACTTTAATTGATAAAACAAACAATATCTTGCATGCAATAAATGAAAAGAAAGTGTTCCTAGAGCAGGAGCAGTCCGAATTACGGCTTGCAGGCTAAAACCGGCCCATCAACATCACTAACCTGAACTACAGTAGCAAGCCTGACAAGTAAAATATCTGCATACTTGCCAATTTGTAAGGTCGTTGATAAAGATTTTACGAAGTGGTAGTAAAACAATTAATTTTGAAATAATTTTCTAAAAACAAAATTAAGACAGCTATAAACATAATTAGCTAACAAATAGATCTTAACTACATATTTTTTTTAAATTACTGATTCTCTGTGGTAGTTTAAATGTTTTTTTTAAAACTTTAAACTTCAAGATTTAATACACCAAAATACAAATGTTGCTATCACTAAGAAAATTATTTCTTGTGGCCATACAAATTGGCGGCTATGTATCTGGCCTCCCCATAGTTTCATTTTTGATTGTGTTTTAAAACTATTAATGTAAATCTTAAAAACAATAATTTAGAAAAACACAATAACTGATTTGGAGTGGATAATAAAGTCGAACATTTTAATTGCAATTTATGGTATGAAATTTCTTAATCTTATAAGTGGCAAACTTTTGTTCCCCCTCACCATATTTTGAAATATTTCCCCCGCCCCGCCCTTATTTAGGGCATACGGGCATTCCCCCTCACCATATACCCACCCTAGTTAGTATCAATACAAGATTTCATAGACATTTAAAAAAAAAAAAAAAAAATTATGTTGAGTTAGCTAAGCGGCAAACAAGTTGAAATTCTCAAAACGAAAGACTAATCAAAATCAGAAGGACCAAAATTCTTAAAAAAAAAACAAAAAAAAACCCAGACCCCTATAAAATTAGCAGTTTTTTTTTAAAGCTAAGAGGAAATGAGCTTATATTCCTCAGAAAAACAACTTTTCTGCCTTGATCTTGAGCTTAATGGCAGAATCAGCTAGGCTCATAGGCTAAAAGGCAGCTCTAGAACTATGTTATATATTACCAAACACCATTTTATTAAATAAACTGTTTTGGATCAAACAAAGACCTAAATACTGATTACCTAATCGATAAATAAAACAGTACAGTTTCTGATTACTTTATTGTTAGAAAATTTTTATTGCTGTATAAATAAAGAAAAAAAAAAGATTTTTTTTTTAAAAAATATGATTATACAGTAAAGTTACTCAGACAACCAAAAAATAAATCAGCCTAAAGTTAAATTTCATTGAAATGATGAACATTACCTTTTGTTGTTCATTTTCAAGTTGTAGTTTCAATTGAGATACTTCTATTTGATTAGCAGATAACTGTTCCTGGCACTCATTCAGTTGAGATTCTAACAGACGCTTATCAGCATTGATACTTTCAATGGTAGATTCTAAGAGTCTCACTCTGTCTCGTAAAAGCAACAAATCTGTTTGGGGGCCACAATCATTCTTTGCTGCTTGCAGAGCTGATGATAATTCTTCTTGTTTCATCAGCAATACGTCATGAGCTTCTTGAGCTTTCTATAATTTACAAATATATTTTTAAGCAGTCAAGTACAGACCTCAATCATGTTTTAACACATCTTGCTTTTGATGTATTATTAAGACAGGGTAAATAACACTTTTTATAGTGAAGTAATTTAAAGCGAAAATTTTCGGAAAAGATTTTTCATAGGTTCAATGTTTTAAAACAAAATTATGACACTGGCTTTAAATTGACGTGAATCAAATAATGAACATTCAATACATATATATTAAATACTTAATTAAAGAACAATTCACGATTAAAGACATTGAATATGTTTTTTTTTTTAAAATAAGAATTCTTGCCGTCCTTTTTTAAAAGTAATGAATATCAACCAGCTTCTTATCTTTATTGTTCATTATTTAATTCAAGTAAATGAAATAATGAACTTCAGGAAAAATTCAATGCATAATATACATTCAAGATAAGAGCAGATATAGAAGAAATTCTCATTTGAAAAAACCTTACACATGGAAGTTTTGCAAACCAATTTTCCTAAACTCATAAGTCAAAGGTATAAAAGATGTATTATTTGTTAAGAGAAATTTTTAGTTTAATATGCGAAATAGCAGTAAAAACTAAAATGTTTTTAAATAATAATTGAATTTTTTTCCAAAAGTTATTGAATTTTTAAAACAATGGGAACATAAAATTCCACTGCTTTGAAATTTCTTTTTATAATAAAACTCTATGTAAGTGCTCTAAATTTGGATACAAAACCAGATACATAACAGTAAAAATTTCAAATTACTATTTTTTGTTATGTTTGATAAATTGAAAAGTATATTTAAGTCAGCATTAAAAGCTGATAATAATTTTGGTTGGAACTAAATGCGTTTATTTATTGACTCTACGATTTCTGATTCTAGAAAATCAATCCTTCATATAACATAATCAGCTAAAGCAAACCCATCTGAAATCTTGATAGGATTAGTTTTGGAGGAAAAAAAAAACTTTGCAAGATTCTTGATGATTTAAAACCTTTACCTTGAGCAAGTCAACTAAGTTACACTCTCTTTCGGATGGAGAAAGGGGAAGTCCTTCCTGATTATGCTGTTGGAAAAGAAGTTGTTTCAGTTGAGTGATTTGTGTTCGGCATTCTTCAAGTTTTTCAGTCTGCGAGCAGAGAGATTCTAACAGTACAGCTTTTTCATCTGCCATTCGCTCATTTTCTAGTTGTAAATCAACAAGTTGATCTTGAAGGTCCGTAAGCTCTTGCAGAGTAGCTTGCAGCTCTTCATTGGTGCTAACAAATACAATAATTTGTTACAATCACAAAAATAAGATCGAGAAAGAAAGTTGGCGGTTAATACAGAATACAAAATTTACAACTAAATGTACTCATTTTTATACATAAATGTGATTTAGTTACAAGTGAAAAGCAAATTGAACTATGAAATAGTTACAGGGACAAAATTAAATCAGGTCAAGTTTATTCTGTTTATTACTTTTCTTTTTTAATATTATGAAAAATTGGTTTTGAATTAGAAATTGCCAGCAAATTTAACACTTTTAACTCCTTTGATTTTTCAAATGGTTAGTTATATTTGCACTAGTTGCCTCGATATCTCACAAATTGAGTGGGTAATAACACATTGTTGAACATTTGACTATAAATTAATTTACCTATGATGTGTTTCTTCCATTTGCATAATTCTGTCTTGCAGGCAAGCAACAGACATTTCACTTAAACTGCTACTGCTTCCTCTTTCCCATTCTGAAAGACTGCGTCCAGATGGTGGCAAATTAACACCAGAAGCTTCACCCACTTCTGTATCAAGAGACTTAGGACCATCAGATAAATTATTCTGAAATTACAGATAAAATGAAACTTAAATAAAATGAAATGCAGAATTAGATAAAATGAAACACTTTCTACAAACACAAAATTTCAATTCAAAAGCTTTCTTGACGCATTAATTAACCTTTGTATCTAGTTTCAACCCTTTTGTCAAAATTTGTTTGAAAATAACAGATTTTTAAAAACGTTTAATTTTTATAGAACTCAAAATTGATTCATAGGAAAAAGATGAAAATCGAGATCCAAAAATTTTGTGTGCAACAATACTTCTTAAATAATTGAAATAATACCTGAAATTTGAACAAGAATTTTTTTTTATGTAGGAAGCATTTGTCCACAGTACGTTACCAACATTTTAATTAAAAATATCGATCCAAGATTTAAATTATTTACTTGTATTTAAATTGCGGGAATATGTATCTCAATGAAGGATTTTTAAATAATGTGAACACGGATCTCTGTATTCAATTTTAAAATCTCACGAATACGAATCTCGATGTTTTATTTTAAAATCGTGTGAATACAAATTCTGATGTATAATTTTTAACTCACTAGAACACGAATAATAATAGTGGCTTTTAAATCGAGTGAATAAGAAACAAGAGATTTCATATAAAATCATTAAAATACGAATGTGATTTTAAATCTTGCTTGCATCAGTAGGGAAAAGCAAATCTTTTTTTACCCCCTCCCCCTCCAGAATTCAAACAAGACAAACTTTCTTAGAAGAGGTGGGTTTTCGTATTTAGTAATAGTAAAAAATTTTCCACGATAGTGAAACTTTTTTTGCGAACAATGTTTGTGTATACCATATGGGTCTACTCATGTGTGGAATTTAGCAGATCCACGAAGAAATAGCACACCTGAAGGTTACCTTTTCCTCTTTTTTTCGGGGGGGGGGGGGGAGGCTCACTGAACATGTACTCTTAGAAAACTAATCTAAATGCCGACACTAAGGCAACATTAGACATGTATTTCATTATTAACATCATAAAATTAGCTTTAAATGCATGCAAGCGACAAAATAAATCTCACCTGGTTTTTTTCAAAGTTTAAAAATGATCCTGAAAGAGATCTTTGAATTAAGATTTGTTCCTTCTGAGTGTCTGAGAGAGCAGTCATTTCAAGAGGAACACCCAGTTGGAGAAGTCTTTCTTTTAAAGCCTGGTTTTCCAATTGTACACTTTCAAGCTCCTGTCTTAGCTGATCAACAGCATCATCGCTTTTAAGATCCTATGATTTATAGACACAAAATATGTAAGTGACAAACATATTGCACACAACAAAGCAAAAAATATTTAAGAGACACAGGCATTAATAGAATCAATCACAAGGCTGGAATGACAAATTTGGCATTATTGTTCATGAGCTCTGTAGCAGCAAATTTATTTGCATTGTTAGCATACAACTGTAGACTGCCTCATTAACTATTATTTAAAGTTCTTTTTTTACCTTTCTTAATTTATTATATTTTAAAGAAAAAAAAACATTATACTACTATTTTCTTATTAACTAGTATTTTTCAGTTTCTCCCTAATAATAAAATTTCTAACTTAACATAGGTGACAAGCAAAATGTTATTAAATTCAACTTAAAATTTTTATTCAAATTTATTGAGTTTTATGACAAGCACATTTATTACATTTTTTTTCGTAAACTGATTAAATTTATAACTTATTTATTCTTACATTCAATTATTCAAAAAAAAAAAAAAAAAAAAAAAAAAAAACTCCTCATGAAAAAATATTTAAAAAAAAATTAAGAAGATATATATTAAAAAGCCAAAAAACAAAAATATATAATCTCTTCATCAGCTCACACAATTATACCAGAAAAAGGTGTGCTTTCTAATATTGTATCAACATGACTAAAGCAAAATATATCAATACAATAGTGTGAGGAGCACTGAAAAAAATTTAAACAAAGTAGAACACACTAAGTAAAAAATATATGACACAAAAAAAAACAGAAAATAAAATGTAAAAAAAAAAAAATTCTTTATATACATAATATCAGCAAGACATATATATATATGTTTTGTAATAGCTAAGTTATGAGCTCTTTTCCTAACATAAAATAAAATAAAGAACATATGAAAATATCTGTTTTAATGAAAACAGTCTAAAAAATTTATTTATAAATAAATTGGAAAATTTCCATAAATAATCAATGGTTGAAATTTAGATCAAAGTGTTTCACATTGCTTATTTTTTAGTTTTTAATGTTCCACTCAATCCTAGTTTACGTGGTTTTTGAAAACTAAACAAGTTGCCAGAAAAATAAAACTTTTAATAAAGTTAATGCTACCTTCAATTTGTTAATTTCCATCTTCAATGTTGCAATTTCTGCCTTTTTGCTTTCAGCATTTTTAACAAGTTCAGAAATTTGCTGTTCCATTTTAACTTTCTCTTTTTCCATTTGCAAAATAGTAATGCAGTTATTACTTTTGTTTCGATTCAGACCAATTTTTACATTTTCCTTCTCACGCTCTTTCGCAGCAAAATCCACACTGTCTTTACTAACTGCTCGACGCATATTACTTTGATTAAGTCTCCTGAAAGTTGCTTTTTTAGTAGAAGAAAGAGGCACAACTGTTTGTAAGTTATTTATGGAACGTATAGGAGTGCAATCATTTTTATTTGCACTTGATGAGGACACTTTTGGTTGAACGCTTGTCTTCCGACGAACACTAGTACCGATTCCAGAGAGACTTTCTTGACTACTGGAGCAAGTGTTAGAGCGAGATTTGACAGTTGATGACTTTTTAACAGAAGTTGATGATAAAATTTTTTCTGATGAAGGTACTTTATTTGTACGAGGAGGTCCTAAAATGCTCTGTACTTGGTTCTTTGAAGAAATGGTGTTTCCACTTGGCTTCCCACTTACAGGTTTGTTGTTTTTCATGTTTCCTTCTGAGTTTCTTAAACAGTCGATGACTTTTAACATTTGTAGTTACAATACAAGAGCCTGAAAAAAAATCAAACTTATTTTAATACATATATATTAACGAATGTTATTCAGTTTTAGTAATTTTTCTTTTAGTACTTTTCCATCTTACAGAGTTATAAAAAAATCGTCAATGATGGTCAGCTAATGATAGTAACTATTTATAGAGTTCTCCCTAATAGTAAAAAAATGGCAGGGTGCTTTGTCACAGAAAACAGCACTCATTTAACACCGTAAAAAATTATCAAAATATGGAATATCATATAATAACAAAATTTGATGCAACAATTTTTAACTTACCCTCTTATACTATTCTATGTATATATTTTAAAAAGTAATTTTAACTCATTACCCAAATTCAAATTAGAGAAAAAATTGTAGTTTATAAATAATAATTAAAGGCATATTAAGAGACAAATATCTGTGAATGCATTTTTTTTTTAAAGAAAAAAGTAAACCAAAAAAAAAAAAATTTTTTTTTTGATAAACAGCTTACAAGATTTTTTCTATAATTTATACTGATAACTGTATTACAAAATGACGATTTAGAGGTGCATTTTTTTCTCTTTTTTTTTTTTTTTTTTTTTTTATAAAAAAAGACATTTATTTAAAAAATAATTTCAAAGCCACGAAAAAAATTTAATAATAGGTTATAATTTGAAGGGGTATAAAATTTTTTAAAATTATTTTTATACCCTTTAAAAAAAGGAGAAACTTATAAAAGTTCAACCAGTTGAGAATAATCCCAACAGAGCATATATTTGCAACAGTAATTAAACCTACATACACAGGTAATCTTTGCTTGTAATTATTATTTTAACAGTTTGCTAATTTTTCTTGAAAATGGATAAAAAGACAGTATTCTTAATGGATGGAGGCTTATTTTTACAAAAAGCACACATTTATGGGGATTAAAGGGAAGGCCGCCCTTCAAAAACACTTCGGGAGAACACTGCTATTTATTGTGTAGCAATAGATACCTAGCATAACTGATATAGATACAGTTCTATAGGGTTTTTCATGGCCAAATGGATAAGTATAATTTTTTTTCCATAATGTGTTTTATTACAAAATTAAAAACCAGAGTTTACAATCAACCCATAGAAACCCAGATGGATCCTTTTAAAAAATCCAGACTCAAATGAGTTTTTTAAACATAATCAAAATCTGTATTTTCTTTAAATACATCATTATTTCTCATGTGACATAGTGTATATTATAGAAATAAATATGAATACATCAAATTAAATTTATATTATTTTTCCAGCTTCATCATAACATAAACATAGTTCAATTTTTCTTTATAACAAATTATTTGTCTACGTGTATTTCAATTAAAAAGAGGCCTTTAAAAAACATTTCCACTATTTATATCAAACAAAGTAGGGTAGCTTAAGAAAAATACTTCTAAATTTTTATTAAAATATGTATATAAGTGATAAATTATAACATTTATTATCTTTGAGAAGTTAAAGCATTAGATGATTATTACTATACAGAGTTTAATGCAATTAAATATTTAGTCATATAAATTCTTCAAGTAAAAGAGCAAATATATTTACAACTCTTTCCCAGTAGCTTATTGGTAATTGCCATTGACCCAGTCAATCCAAACAAATTTTTTTAAAATGTTAGATAGAATTGGTAAGGGAATCTTTAAGTGTTTAAATGAAATAATAAATAGAAAGGTTAGTCTTAAGTAAGTAAACAGGGAGGGTATTTGAAATTACATGAATAAAGACATTGAATGTCTTATTACAATTTTGATTTATTCAGATAAATATTGCGATTTTTCATAAACTATTTCGTTAAAGTTAAGCAGTTTATTGTTATTAAATTCGAGCTATTATAAATCTAACGAGAGTAAAGAACTATGTAAGGCCAGAACCCACAAATGAAATGCTTACTGCATATTCAATTTTAAACCTTTCGGTAAAGTTAATATATGATAGGAAAAAGACAGAGTATGTTTATTTACAAATATGTCAATAATATAGCATATATTTAATATATGTTTTCTGGATAGCAGTATGCATGCAACGCTGCTATGAAATTGCATTATTAGCTCATTTAAAAACAACCAGCAACCGAAAATAACTTGAAAGGCTTGTTTTATGATGGCGCAAGGTGTGTTATAGTTAAATACATTTGATATATGTAACTAAATAAATTATTTAAACATATTAATAATTCCAGCAGCACCAAACATGCATATATATATGTTTCATTTTTACTCTAATTAATTACATAATGAGAAATAAAAAAAGGAATAAATGAGAAAAAAAACGGCTTACTTTTAAATACATTTTTCTTAAATTTTTAATGATGTTTAACAGTTTGGCAATCATAATTATAATTAAATTGCACAGAGGCAAGATTAGAAGCATTCGAAGTTAATCATTAAAAGTATCTATTTGAGTTTATATTCAAATTTTCAAAACACGAAAACGTAAACACTGTCCCCCCGAAAATTCTAACGTACACCCAGGCAACGATGAAAGTGAAAAAAAAGAGGTGTAAATATCGATATAAAAACATCGTTTAATTTAATCGCTATCAAGATGCTTGCTTATTTTCATTAAAGCGAAAACATGCGTAATATTATATTTGCGTTTACTTACTTGAAAATTGCGAAATTGGCGCATGCATTTCAATGACGGAAGACATGCATGCGCAATGTATATCGTTATAGCTTTAAAAAATTAAATAATAGCACTGCCTTTAAGAAGAGTGTGCAGTAGAAAATCCATTTATTTGACACTGAATAGAATAAGTTTCGTATTTTCCAGGGAGGACCTTTTGACTTAGGATAATGACCATAAGCTCAAATTTTGAGCCAATTGAGCCTGTGTGTTGATGATACAAATCTTAATATTTTATGTAGAAAATACTACTAATTCGTCTCAAAGTGCAATTTAAATATTAATTTTTCATCCAAATCTCGGTGGGTTTTTTGAGAAATTGGGACAATTTACAAATAAGACTAAAAGATTAATTTTCAAGATATTTAAATAGTTATCAAGATCTTAGTCAATTTTAATTTTCTTAGCAAGAAATATACACTTTTGCAATATTCTACATATTTTGTTCTTCAATATATATTTGAAATAATTATTAAAGATTTTTCTACGAAACTAAAGTAAGACTTTATTTTCTCTAAAAATATTTATAATAGTGAGCGCGATAACTACTTTATTCATCTGATTTATCTAGGCCTGGTTTCTTAGGACAGGACGCCGTCAGCTGGAAATCAGCGCTAACCTCTGATTGGTCCATTTGTGAGTTGGATAGTATACGTCATCGAACGCTTATCTTGAACTTCAATTGCCGTCCAACTCAACTGCAGTTGGATTACAGCGTGACGTTAACCACAGAAGCAATGGCGGACAACATCCAACAGCACATTTAAATCAGCCAAGATTTTGATTTTGACATTAAACATAGCTTCTTCATTAAACATAGCACTCTTCATTTAGCTCAGCTATAATGTGTTTTTTCTTGAACAAAGTCATTATTTGTTCTCTAAAACACTGGTCGACAATAACAAAATCAATACAAATTCAAAATAAATATTTGTTTACGTTATTAACGCATGCGCAATGAGAGATAATGTCTGCGTTGGACCGACTGCTCACGCTGAGCTAACAAAAAAGTATTTTTTTGGCGTCAGATCTACGTCAACTTTCCGCTGACGCCCAGATAAGGCGTTAGTTCTAAGAAACCAGGCCTTGAGCTAACAAACCAGTATTTTGTTGGCGTCAGCGTGACGTTGACGTCCCGCTGACGCCCAGATAAGGCGCTTGTCCTAAGAAACCAGACCTTAAGATGTTATTTCTGCAACAATATTAAAAGGTTACTCCTTCTCAATTTTTTAAAAAGAAAACTGACAAATGATTTGAGATTATAGTTGTTCTTAGCGTTGCACGTGGATTCTTATTTATTTATTTTACGTATAGTTTTATAACCAATTCGCGATCGCAACGCTCGAGTACGCCGTCTAGCGGGAGCCTGTAAATATCGGACATTAATTTATCACGTTTTCATTTAGTTCCATCAAAGTCATTGACTGAATCAGACGCCATTTTTTAGCAGCAAATAAGAAACAAAATTTCCCTAAGGAAAAGGCCGAAGAACTTGAAAAAAATCTCCAGAATATTAATATATCTTTCAGGAACAGTACACGCCAAACATTTGAAGAAAAATTCCTCAATAATTTTTAACTTCTATTGATTCAACTGATGACTTCCGATTTCGGATACTGTTACAGATGTGTGTATTAAGGTAAAATGCATTTCTTCTGTCTTCATTTCATTACGAATTAAAGTGAAGTCAACATCGCTTTCGTCATTCCAGTGAATAAATATGAATTCAGAACATACAGAATTGTAATAGTTATAGCATATTCTTCCTCGTTATTGAATAGTACATATTTCTGTATCCATATAATTCGGAAAACAACAATAAAAAATTATCCAAGTTACTTGAAATAGTGCCATTTGTGCTGATTCTTAATTAATTTAAATCGTTTCCTTTGTAAGTTTTTTTTAATTTTGAAAGAATAAGTTCAACTAGAATTCAGCTATTCTGTTTTTAGCTACATATTCAAATTCATATCAATTATAAAATTTTGCTGTGTAGTATGTTATTTAAAAGTAATGAAGGTATAAACTATGTATCTATTATTTGAGAATAAAGTTTTCAAACAAGGAACTTATCATTTTGGAATTCTCCGGGAATCATAAATCAGGTAAGTGCAATGATTTTTACAATAAAAAATTTGCTTGTAAATATTTTTTTTTCATTTGATGATGGTTCTCTACAGAATGGTTTTTTACGTCTGATTAAGAACTATAAGAATAATAAAAAAAGAAACAATATGAAAGTTTTTATTTCAATGTTAATAATTCTTAAAATCGTTTTTTTTATCCTAAGAATTCTTTATTTTCCGTTTTTTAGTTTATAATTTTTTGATAAAAATTGTTCTCAAAATACTTTTGAAAAATTAAATGGTATAACATTATGTGTTTATGTATACTTCTTGTATATTCCAATGTTTGAAATAATATGATTCAGAAAAGTATGGAATAAAAATTCGGTACTTACGACGTATTAACGCCACCGCCGCTACAGATTTGGCGGTTTTTAAGTGCCGCCAATCTACACTTAAAATTTTTGCGACAGTTCATAAAATAAAACACTTTATTTAAAATCAAAATAGTTAATTGGATTTCGGTGGAAAATGAGCCGATATAGAGTTTAGCATAGATTCAAAACAATCATATCGCCATATGAACTCTGATGAATAAGATTCCAAATGAAATAACATTTCCAAAACGTACGTTTGCCAAGACAAAGTTTTATGTTGTGGGAATTGGTACATTTTCGTTTTTTCGGTAAAATATTTCCCACCTGAAAAAATAAAATTGCATCTTGTTTTGTTTTTGGCAAATCCCAAAGACGAATATTCGTAGCACTAAAAATGGCGACAAAAAAGAGTTGTTTTTTTTTTTTTGTTTTTGTTTCGTCAGCATTCTTTATTTTACGTTTCTTAGTTTCTAAATAATGATTTTTATTGAAACTTGAAATTTTTTGATAAAAATTGTTGTCAAAAAACGTTGTTTACAAAATTAAATTTCATAAAATTATGAGGCTTATGTATATTTTTTGTTCATTTTAATTTTTGAACTAATATGATTCTTAAAACTATAGAATGTAAAGTTTAAATGGGCCTTTCATGTTATATCATTACATTTAGTAATACTATTTCTCGGGCATTAGGTTTTAACTCTTATAAGAATATACATATTTTTTTCTGTTAATGTACAAATATTTTTCCGATGTGTTTTGGATATTCCTTCTCTAATAAAAAGAGATACCATTTTGTTTTCGGTTGTACAAGAAAGAAGATCAAGCATTTTTCTTTTTTAAATTTAATAAGCCACATTAAAGAAGGAACGTTGCAATGCTACACGCTACATTAACGACGTCTCCAGAGTAACTGAATGACGGTTCATATGGAAATCGCAGGTAAGCGTCTCATACAACAACGCCCCCTATAGTTCGTTGCGATCGCGAATATTAGACTGAGTAGAAAATATTTAATTTTTACCAAAAATTATTTGATAGTAATAATCATTTAATATTTTAATTTGTCGATTACTATGACAACTATCCGCTCTTTTAATAATATGTTTTATACTAGGTCACTTTTAATTAATTTTAAACTGCTATTTTTAAGATATTATATTTCATTAACAATTTATTACGAGTGCGCTTATAACTTCGTCCTGAAAACAATCATCAAGATCAATTTCAGATACAGCGAGTGAATAAAGTAAGAATGAGGAATGAAAACATACCAGTCAATGGATCAGCGAATAGGTGAATGAATACGAGTCATCAATAAATAGCAGTGAATTTGTTTATGGGCGAATCATTGAAGGACATTTTAGTGAACAGTCGGATGAATGAATGAGTTTAAAAATACATAAAAAATTTATAAAGCTATATATTATTTTACGGTAGTCGACGACAATTTTTTTTTTATTTTAACAAAAAATTTTAACAAATTGACGACATATTTAATGCAAATTACATCAATAATGTACATCGAAAATGAAATCGCAAAAACAAATGTTATTGACGAGTCTATAAAATTGTTTGCGACTGCTAAAGCACGAAAAGAAAAATAAAGATTTTAATGTTTATGCTCTTGTATGAGATTAAAGATTATGCTCGTTAAAAATTTTACCCATAATAAATATTAATTCTAGAATACTTAAGGTGATATTCTCATTAAATAAACGAATAATTTTCTTTTTTACCTTTAATGTATTAATTGTAATTTATCTTGTTGACATGTTTCTCAAATCAACATTTTAGATTGATTTAGATTTTATAATTCTCTGATTCAAATATTGTAATTTACTTAATTTAAAATGAAAAAGCATTTCTCCACAGCATTATGACTACACCAATGAGACAATTCAAGGATTTAAAAAAAAAAAAATTCCTTTTTCAAAATAAGGGTGTCGTTTTCAGCATCTCCCGAGGTGCAGCAGCGTCTTGCGTCGGCACTGGCTGGCCTCATGTCAGGTAGGTTCCAGGTTCGAAACCCGGTCAGAGGCTTGGATGTTCCTTTTTTTCTTCTTCAATATCTTTACTCTGTATTATCTGTCCTTTTTATTGTGTTAGCAACACTGGCTCACCTAATACGGTGGCCATTTAGGAGTGGTCAACACATCTGCTCTTTTCATACCATAATAATATATACGGGAGGGCATCGGAGAAAAAAAATCACCAACTTAATTCTCCAATCACATAATTTAAAATTTCTGTGATATATAGTATCAAAATGATGCATAATGATATTTTATGCGCATAACATAATTCTAAAGGCCTTTATCACTCACTTTAATTGTTTCCGAGTATCAAGGAATTAACCTGTTATAAATGTTGTGGCTAATATATCTTCGTCAGATATTCATACTTAAATGATTTAAAAAAAATGTTCATTCGCTTCACATGTGAGCTGACTTAAAGGCATATCAGACTCTTCCCTGTATGTTAGAAGTCCCATTTCTAATACTTTTCAGCTTAACCATTGTATATTTTCGTAATTTTGGCATAAAATGCATGTAATTTTGTGATTATAAAATACTTCTCTGGATTAAACTTGAATAAAAAATATTTATCACCAAAAATGTATTAATTTTTCACCGAAAATTCAATTTTAGCAAAACTGTACTAAAATCATGGAAATAAAAAAAAATAAAAACATTTAGAGAACATGAAGCTGCAGTATTCAAGTTTTTCTACTGTGTGCTTGAGCACTATATCCGGAAATTAGGGTTGCTACTTATTTAGTTTTATTACAATTAGTATTATTATCATCTTCAATTTTTAAATCAGATCATTCTGTTATTGCGTGGTTCTTACGTTTGTGTTTTATCAAATAGAACAACAAAAACTTACCACACAGGCACTGAAATTTATTGAATATAATTTAAGAAGACCAACAGCTTTTAAAAATGTAAAACCAATTTTTCTGAGACTTATTCCGAGTTAAAAGTCTTAAAAAAAGCAAGGTGTTTATTCCAATATGCTTGATTTCACATTTTTATTGAAATTAAACAAAAACGAATTCACATAAGTGTGTTCAATAAAGCGCGAAACTCTTTTGAAAATTACCGCCCTACTTGTCTTGTTAAATTTGCATAAGCCTTCAAGCGTCAAAGAAAATATGCTATAAGCATGCATTGCTACCGCCGGAAATTTAACATTTGACTACGGGTTTTTCATGGTCCAGGTCCAATCAAATTATTTTCTGAGTAATTTAATTCAACTGACCATATTAATTTTCTATTGATATGGTCAGTTGAGGTCATTATTGGGTTGTTTTCATTTCTTTTTAATTTTTACACTTTAGGTTTTAAAAAAATGCAATTATGAACAGGTTCAGCCGCTATTTCTGAGGTTTTGTCAATTCTGTTACGTCATTTTCATCAACATATCTTTTAGGCAAAGCCTTTTCATTTTTAAAACGATTTTATTTTTCAATTATATAACTAATTTTTATGTCATCCATTTAGCGAAGTCTTTTATATCTGTCTACTGAAATGAAATAAAATTTGTACTGAACTCCAATAATACTTATTCTCCAATAGTACTAATACTCTAATAGTACTTATTCTCCAACAACTTAAACTTAGGTAATAAGCTCTGCGACAGCACGTCGCGGGACGTAGTTGCAACTCGAACACATTTAGCTGTTAGCAAACAAAATCGTTCGCGACAACCCCCCCCCCCAAAAAAAAAAAAAAAAAAATTATGCACAATTCGGTGTTGATACAATTCACTATGACAAACAAATTAATCTTAGTTTATGGTTTGCATATTTGTGAAGTCATTTGGATAATTAATTAAGCAAATTTTGCCACAAAACTTCCGTTGGAAAAAGTTCGGAGCCTCTAAAATTTACGAACGGAATGCAAAATGAGGGAAAAAACTATCAAAATTTAAAAGTGTAGGTATGAAGGTTTCAATATAGAAAAGTAGCTTTGTGAATATTTACTAAAAATATTTACACAATGCGAATAATATAATTCTTAGATACTAAATAAATAACTAAGTAACTTAACAATAATCGATTACCAAGTAAACTAAAAAAATTTTTTTAGCATTGTAAAAACGACTTTTGGGTCCGATTTAAAATTAAAAATGGGGTACAAAGTGTGTTACTAAGCGAATGCTCGATACGTAAAATCATTGAGGAAATTTAAAAGATGTAAGTACTTAAAGTTTATACAAATTTATGTTGAGTCACGCGACTTTATGATGTATTTTTTGAACGTAAACCTAAAAAATGATTTGTAATACTTTTTCTCACTTATTTCACACATTTTTTAATGTTGTTGTAAAGAAGACTATTTTTTTTTGCAATATATAAACATTATATGAATTTCAGTAAGTAATAATATATAAACTATAGACTTTGTAATTAAAAAAATTTAATGATTTAAATATTTTGAATAAATAAAAAAGTACGATTGTGGTTAATTGTGGTGGCAAAAGTTTTAAATAGTAAAATAATTTTAAAATTTTTATGTAAACATTTATCAGGCATACTGATTAATGTAATCAATAAACTGTTTAAATTTGTTTCTACTCTCAGAATGGGACTGTAAAAAAGACAATATTTTTATTTGAACTTCATATGAAAGATTAAACTTTAAAGCTTTATTCTTTTAAATGATATGAATTTAATCAAATATTTTTTTTTAGTTCTCTGTTTCTAATTTAAACATGTCTTTTAATTTTTTTAGTACAATTTATCTAATCTTAAAACAAATTGTTGCAAGTAGGGCATAAACAAGTGCCAATTTTGCTCTTCCTGTTACATAGTCAATTGTTTACGTTGACTCATTGTCATTTATTAATTACATAATTATATTTATTTGAAATTATGTATGTATGAATTATAAAATAATGTCATCAGTTATACACAATTTAAGACATCCTTTGCTTGATATTAATCAAATTTAAAATTTAAATTATTTATTTATTGAATTATTTTATTGAAATCTGATTTTAATAACAATAATTTAAAAAAAAAATTAGTTTTTCATCCTCTAGTTTTTAAAGCATATATTGTATGTTCTATTAAAATATACAGTAGGCGAAAAATCTGATCAAACATGCATAGTGGTTTTTTTTAAATTCATTTTTTCTACAAAAAAATATTGTCCAATTGATAAATTAATATGTAACATTATAATATGCTAATCATAAAATCAATTCAATTAACTTGGTCAATATTGATACATAAGAGGTAAATAAACATATTGAAACTTTAAATCATTAAGTCAAATCGGAAAAGCGCACGGCAGCTGAAACCAAATTTGTTTTACATAAAATGGAAATAAGACTTAAGTAAAATCTTAATAATTAAAATAAAAATGAAAATATAAATGAAAATATAAATGTGTGTTTGCAGAACAGTACTTCATCAGGGGACACACTTTCTGTTAGTGGATTTAACCAAAACTTCTGCAAACACACATTTATATTTTAATTATTAAGACTTTATTTATATCTTATTTCTACATTATAATATGCGTAACTTCTAACTCTAATCTAAGTATTTTCTTTCTTGGACCACTAGGTATTTAATTCTAATTAATATTCTCATATATGTTTTAAAAAAGTTAATATTTAACAATTTTATAAAACTGTTCTACTTATTTTATGATTTTTTATTATTTTCCATAGTTGTTCTACCTTAAATCCTACTTTTACAATCTTATTAATTCTTTAGGGAAGACATTGTTGCTCTTTTAAATTTGTTTTGAATCTTATGGCGTTTCATGGTTTCAATTTAATGG